>NC_053121.1:473098-598098 GCF_010015445.1 Perca fluviatilis
GTGTGTGTGTGTGTGTATGTATGTGTGTGTGTGTGTGTGTGTGTGTGTGTGTGTGTGTATGTGTGTTTGTGTGTAACACTCTTTCTGAAATATCTATACTTTTAGGGTGAGCTTAAGCTTTGTTTGCAAGGCTTAACACATCAAAGTAAGTATCCTCCATGCATCTTCTTCCTTTCAACATCCTCCTCATCTCCTCCTCTAGTTTCCTCTGCTTTCTCTCAGGGATAAATGTGATACATTAAGCATGCACACAACTGAAGGCTTGAATGGATTACGCAAACGATCAGCTGTCCTTTAAATCCATGCATCAGTAAATTAAATGAGGCACAACAAAAACAAATTTACTCATTTGTTAAAACTAAAAGTAGGAAAGGTATTCAAAGAATGATCTCTTGCCTTAAGAAATACAAAATTGAGTGTGTTGCAAAGTTTTTCAACACTGGCAATTAAATTGACAATTAATTCCTAAATGTTGTTGTAGTAATGTAGCTTTGTTATCCCTGTATCAGAGGGATTTCTTACCTATATCTGTCAACAAAGCACCAGAGCCTTGAAAATAGATGGAACAGTTCACAAAATCCGTATTTGTCAGTTGAAAAGAACAGATTTGACTAGAGATGTGTGTGCAGTGCTCCTGAACTTACAGTCGAATGTGAATAATGCCCAAGGACAATGTGGTTCAGTTCAGAAAGCTATAAGAAGAGTTAACACAATTTAGATTTTCTATTGTTCTTGCAAATATAGAGGGAATACATTATTAAATAAAAACAGTGGAGCTTTTTTTTTTTTAAATGATAAACCTGCAAAGCAAGAATGCCATTTAAGATAACACATTAAATGAAAGAAACAATGCTAATGCTTACAGACACTGGTGTCACTTTTAGTTGGTTGTCACTTACATATTACAGTTCAGCTAAACATGCTGCATGTCCAATCAATCTCTGTTGTTTTACTTGGATCAAAGTTTGTAAGTTTCTGCCCCAGCTGCAACTAATGGTGATTTTCATTATGGATTGATGTAGTGGTTCCCAAACTGGTGGGGCCCCCTGAAGTTATAACGGGGGTGGCGGCGAAGCTAAATATAAATAAATGATGCATGGTTCTGCTGCATTGCTAGCAACATATTTGTGTACAGGTGCCATGCAGAAAAGTTTTGGGAACCACTGGATTAATGTGTCAATTTTCTCGATTCATTGTTTGGTCCATAAAATGTCAGAAAATTGAAAAATACAGATCACAATTTCCTGAGGTCTACAAAATGTCTTGTTTTTGTCCAATCAACAAAACCTTAAGATATATTGAGAGAAAGCAGCAAATCCTCACAATTAATAAGCTGGAACAAGGTTTGGCATTCTTGCTTGAAAACTGAATTAAACGATTAATTGATTATCAAAATAATCGTTGATAAGTAATCAACGATTATTTTGACACACACACACACACACACACACACACACACACACACACACACACACACACACACACACACACACACACACCTTGACAATGAGGAATTGGAAAAATAAAACACCACATACACACAGTTCCACCACTCCTCTTCCATCTTTTTCAAAAAAGTATTCATCTTTTTTGTCAGGCACATCCAAACTACCTTGACCTTCTGAGTCATCTAAATGGGTGAAATTGAGCCATGAAAACAAGCAAGAAGTATATACTGGGAGGATAGGAGCAGGGGATAGGGAGCCTTTTTTGTTGTGCACCCTTTCAGCAGCTATGGCAACAAAACAAAACTGGTTTTGTTTTGTTGTTGCAGCTTCACACTGGGTGGATACGAGGTGACATCTGTTCAGGAATCCCTGCTCATACACCTGAAAGGCTTCAGTGCTCTTCTTCTGAAATAGAGAGATTAATAAATGTGTGACTGTTTTCGGATAATAAAAAAAAATAAAAAAAACGCTCAACAACAGATGTGTGTGCGTGTGCATCATCACCGGCACAATATGCTATACATTATCTCCGCACAGCCACCTGTTTATATGAAGGGAGTCAACAAACATCATATGAATTCCAATAAGGCTCACCCTCAGAGTACACACACTTCATCATCGTGAAGCTAGCACTGTTCACTGTAATCTAAATCCCTTATTTGAAAGCTGTGTGTGTGCATGTAAGAGAGGCAGGGAGGGAGATTACAGCTGCCAGTTTTCAGTGGTCTTGGGGGCAATGTGCAGAGTGGGGTTAAGATAATGGGTCTTTAGTATCAGCAAGATTGATTGCAGGGTTAATTAGCAAGAACTGTGCTCATCATGAAACAGGTAAACCAGAGATTTAAAGGTACACATAATAAAACACTCTGGAATGATACTCTGATTTGATTCTAATTAGACTTGTGGTCTTTTCCAGCACAACTCCTCGATTTTGGATACTAAATCAAAATGCGTCAGTGTGGCCGTAGACCGAAGTCTGACCAACCTTTTTCCAAGAAAAACCGTAAACAAATCTAGGCTTGAAATAGTTGAATATTCACCTCATGTGCTGCTCCCATTTTCAGAAGGGAAATAAGACTTTTTAAACTGGAAACGTGTTGAGAATTAAAGCTGCTAATCTCGAGGATTAATACAATTGAGTTTGCTGGATTTTGGTAATGCCCTGTTTTTTAAGCTTTGCCCATTAGGCACCTGCTGCAGTCACACTCCAATGGCCTCACAGGAAATTGCCTGGTTTTAGGAGGGTGAGAGTATGCCAGGGCATTTGCACTGCAACACAAAAAAACACTTGCACATTCACATCCCATACACAAAGGCAGGAGGTGAGATTTTGCTGTTCTTTTCTTTTGGCTTCATGAGCCCAATTACCAGCTTCAGTTTGTGTGTGAATGCGTCAGTGCATGTCTGCAGGCAGGTGCGTCAGCAGACCCTGACAGTCAGATTTCATGCACCACAGGCTTTGCCACAAGCAGACAAAGAAGAAGAGATGATTGGCCCACTGCTCCTCCAGGATGCTTTCACAAACATGTCAAAATAGGCTACAGAATATTTCGTTCTGTATTGACAGGTGCAATATTTGAAAATTGATAATTATTTATTATTATTTTTTTAAATTACATTTATATCTGCATTTATGTCAAAACCTAGAGACAAAATGTCATTTATTAAATGTATGTGTTTCTAAATGACATATAAACATATTTTCGTATTCTATTTTGCCTGGAAACGCTTCCAACAATCAAACATGTCGCGTGAACAATAGACTTCGGTCCTATTTCTAGCATGCACGCGTTTTCGGCACCACCTGAGACGTGCGTGTCACACAGTAAGCTCTAACCTGTTAACATGGGAGCCCAAATAAAAACGGACACACCATGCAGCTGACACGCTCATGCCACACAGCCAGTGTGTAAGCGGCCTTAAGGACACAGTTTAACTGATGCAGAGCACAAGGTCCAGACATTATTGTCACTGCACAAAGCTGAAATATCTGAGGTTTCAGACAGTAAAAGTAACAGCAACAGCAGTTACATCTATACTTGTTGATGATCTAAAGGCAAGGGAAGTAATAGTAGCTACATTTTGTATGTGTTATCATCTGCAGGCATTACATGTAAACAAGTTTAGAAGAGACATTTACAATAACTTCTTAGAAAAATCTTCTGTTTTGTTACTACTGCTGGAGTTTTACTTGACACAATGGCCTGCATTTCTGCCTATAACCCCATAAAGGGATACTTCACCGATTTACCGTGTTTAGTTATGTGCATTCAAACTACCGCACATGTGTACCACCGTGTTTATACTCTGTGTTTACAGCCCATCAAGCGCTAATGCTAGTATGTGTTAGCTGAACTTTACGGAGCATATAATGTGTGTGCACTAAATGGAGCCTGTTTCGTATGTTGTTTTTATATAATGTCGTGTTTATATATTTGAAATGTGTAACACCACTTGAGCCACGGTGTGTTTATATGGTGTGTGTATATGGTTGAAATGACAATAAAACACACTTGAGTTGAGTTGACTGTCTCACTGTCTGTCTGTCTGTCTGTCTGTCTGTCTGTAAACGGTAGGCGTGGCTTTGGAGTGGACGCTAAAGCAGCGAAGCAAGTGCATTCTGGAATTTGGTGTCTTTCATCCACATGAGCCAAAAACACATTTTCTGGCTTTTCTCGGCCTAGAAGTCACCAATTTCTAAAAAAATTCTAATTTCTACTACAACTCCAAATCAGAAAAAGTTGGGACAGTATGGAAAACACAAATAAAAAAAGAAAGTAGTGATTTCTAAATGTACTTTGACTTGTATTTCATTGCAGACAATGTGAACACAAAATATTTCATGTTTTGTCTGGTTAACTTAATTTCATTTGTAAATATACATCCTTTCCTGTCATTCAGACCTGCAACACATTCCAAAAAAGGTTGGGACAGGAGCAATTTAGGGCTAGTAATCAGGTAAATTGGTTAAATAATGATGTGATTTGAAACAGCTGATGTCAACAGGTGATTGTAATTATGATTTGGTACAAAAGCAGCATCCAAGAGTCCTTCGGGTCCCAGTGACCCGAAGGACAACACAAGGATTATGTACTTCCGTTTACTTTGTTGAGAATTGCTCTCTAAACCCTGTTTCTTGTAAAGTAAGTAAAGTTTATTTCTAGAACACATTTAAACACAGTTTAAGCTGACCAAAATGCTGTACAAACAAGAACTAAGGTGCTGTATTAACCCTTGTTTAGAGAGCAATTCTCAACAAAGTAAACGGAAGTACATAATCCTTGTGTTGCCCTTCGGTCACTGGGACCCGAAGGGCAACACAAGGGTTAAAAGATTCAAGGAATGTGGAGGAATTTCAGTGCGTGAAGGACAAGGGCGCAAGCCTAAGCTGAACAACCGTGATCTCCGATCCCTCAGGCGGCACTGCATCAAGAATCGTCATTCATCTATCAGCGATATCACCACATGGGCTCAGGACTACTTTGGCAAACCTTTGTCAAGTACCACAAAACGTAGTTGCATCCACAAATGCCAGTTAAAACTGTACTGTGCCAAAAGGAAGCCCTATGTTAACAGTGTCCAGAAGCGCCGTCGACTTCTCTGGGCTCGGAGACATCTGGGATGGACCATCACACAGTGGAAACGTGTACTGTGGTCAGATGAATCAGTATTTCAGGTATTTTTTGGGAGAAATGGACGCTGTGTGCTCCGGACCAAAGAAGAAAAGGATCATCCAGACTGTTACCAGCAACAAGTCCAAAAGCCAGGGTCTGTCATGGTATGGGGTTGTGTCAGTGCCCTTGGCAAAGGTAACTTGCACTTCTGTGATGGCACCATTAATGCTGAAAAGTACATAGATATTTTGGAGCACAATATGCTGCCTTCAAGAAGACATCTTTTCCAGGGACGTCCATGCATATTTCAACAAGATAATGCAAAACCACATTCTGCACACAGGAAGAGGATACGGGTACTTGCCTGCAGTCCCGACCTGTCTCCAATAGAGAATGTGTGGCGCATTTTGAAGCGCAAAATGCGACAACGAAGACCCCGTACTGTTGCCCACCTTAAGACTTGTTTGCAGCAAGAATGGGACAAAATTAACACTTCATCACTTGGTGTCTTCAGTCCCTAAACGTCTTAAGTGTTGTGAAAAGGAATGGCAACATTACAAAGTGGTAAATGCTTTACTGCTCCAACTTTTTTTGAAATGTGTTGCAAGAACCAAAATAGGAATTATTTTTTTTTTTTTGAAAAAACAACAAAAAATCATGAGGAACACATTAAATTATGTGCTGTTGTATTGTCTGCAATGAAATACAAGTCAAAGTACATTTAGAAATCACTACTTTCTTTTTTTATTTGTGTTTTCCATACTGTCCCAACTTTTTCTGATTTGGGGTTGTACATAAGTGACCCAATTTAAAGATATATTCATCTTTCCAACAGTGAAATATCCCTTTAATGCACAACTATAAAGCTGCCTCATGTGCTGCTACTGTTACTTTCCTTTCTTGCAGGGGAAGGTTGGCATCTACGATCAATAAACAGCTCCCCCTTGTGGAAAATCTGCAGGCTGCTAAGTGTGATGTGTAAGCGAGTTGCAACCCAGTTTCATTCAAGGTTATAATCGTTAACGAAAACAAACAAAATAACGAAAACTAGGTGGGAAAAAACATTGTCGTTAACTGAAATAAAAATAAAAACCAAGCATTACAAAAAAACGATAACTAAACTAAAACTGTAATGTCTGTTTGCAAAACTAACTAAAATAAAATGATCGAGTAAATGTCCTTAGTTTTCGTCTTTGTCAATGTCTATCATAGAGCAAATAACGTTATATCTTTCTGACCATGACATTACCCATAGAAATATATATAGTTTCTGACTGGGAACCCAGAAATTCCGCCATTCCACTTCAAATTGAACACAACATGGTCCGTGCCCCATGCCTGGCATCATAGCGGTACCAAAGCCGGTCTACAGAAAGCCATTCCACTCCCTATTCAGCCCCATTGTACCGAATTTGGTTGCAGTTCCACTGGGGGTGATCGCAAGCGAGTGCAAAATGAATGGGAGTCTATGGAGCTAGACGGCTAAATGTGTCTCTTTCGCCTGATTGTCGTTGAACAATCTCAGATTTGATTGTAGTTTTTGCAAGTTCAACATGGATTATAGGTCGAAAGTTCAATGAACGAGTACTTATGTCCTTTTGATTTCTTACAGGGTGAGTCGTTGTTGCCCATAACACGCTAGCATTCTGCTAATGGATGCTGATTGGTCAGTGAAGGAGTGATTACGATCGGAGATCCCGCTTGACGGCATCCGAAGCAGAACCAGAATTTCAGAGTGAATATTTCGGCGTGGGCTTTAAAACATCAGCAAACCTCTTTCTAGCACGTGTATTAACAGGGAGAGACTAACCTATTAGCTGTGTTGTATTAACAGAGTCTAACCTATCAGCTGTGTTGTATTAACAGAGAGAGACTAACCTATCAGCTGTGTTGTATTAACAGAGTCTAACCTATCAGCTGTGTTGTATTAACAGAGACTAACCTATCAGCTGTGTTGTATTAACAGAGTCTAACCTATCAGCTGTGTTGTATTAACAGAGTTTAACCTATCAGCTGTGTTGTATTAACAGAGAGAGACTAACCTATCAGCTGTGTTGTATTAACAGAGTCTAACCTATCAGCTGTGTTGTATTAACAGAGACTAACCTATCAGCTGTGTTGTATTAACAGAGTCTAACCTATCAGCTGTGTTGTATTAACAGAGTCTAACCTATCAGCTGTGTTGTATTAAAAGAGAGAGACTAACCTATCAGCTGTGTTGTATTAACAGAGACTAACCTATCAGCTGTGTTGTATTAACAGAGACTAACCTATCAGCTGTGTTGTATTAACAGAGACTAACCTATCAGCTGTGTTGTATTAACAGAGTCTAACCTATCAGCTGTGTTGTATTAACAGAGAGAGACTAACCTATCAGCTGTGTTGTATTAACAGAGTCTAACCTATCAGCTGTGTTGTATTAACAGAGAGAGACTAACCTATCAGCGCTGTTGTATTAACAGAGACTAACCTATCAGCTGTGTTGTATTAACAGAGACTAACCTATCAGCTGTGTTGTATTAACAGAGTCTAACCTATCAGCTGTGTTGTATTAACAGGGAGAGACTAACCTATCAGCTGTGTTGTATTAACAGAGAGAGACTAACCTATCAGCTGTGTTGTATTAACAGAGACTAACCTATCAGCTGTGTTGTATTAACAGAGACTAACCTATCAGCTGTGTTGTATTAACAGAGACTAACCTATCAGCTGTGTTGTATTAACAGGGAGAGACTAACCTATCAGCTGTGTTGTATTAACAGAGACTAACCTATCAGCTGTGTTGTATTAACAGAGAGAGACTAACCTATCAGCTGTGTTGTATTAACAGAGACTAACCTATCAGCTGTGTTGTATTAACAGAGACTAACCTATCAGCTGTGTTGTATTAACAGAGACTAACCTATCAGCTGTGTTGTATTAACAGAGAGAGACTAACCTATCAGCTGTGTTGTATTAACAGAGAGCTAACCTATCAGCTGTGTTGTATAAAACAGAGAGACTAACCTATCAGCTGTGTTGTATTAACAGGGAGAGACTAACCTATCAGCTGTGTTGTATTAACAGGGAGAGACTAACCTATCAGCTGTGTTGTATTAACAGAGAGAGACTAACCTATCAGCTGTGTTGTATTAACAGAGACTAACCTATCAGCTGTGTTGTATTAACAGAGACTAACCTATCAGCTGTGTTGTATTAACAGAGACTAACCTATCAGCTGTGTTGTATTAACAGGGAGAGACTAACCTATCAGCTGTGGTGTATCAGAGTATAGGCTCGTTCAAGATGAAGTGCGCCTCGCCTGTAAAGTAGACGAGAGCAGGCGGCAGCAGCAGGGGGCGGTGACAAAAGTCCGCTCTCAAGTCGGACAGTTTTCCAGCTGACTCCAGCAGCCTTCAGGCTGAACAGGAAGTGACAGAAACACGGTGGTCCGATTCCGATTTAATAAAATTTGTTATCAGACCCTCTATATCAGCTCCTACACAGTCTCCAGTTGTTTTATTATTACACAAAGTAGCTGTCAAAATTCTCTACATGCGATCTGTTGCTGATTTTAATAAACAACAGACTGTAGATGATCTGTAATCTGAACAGATTTAGTCTCTCTGACTTTTAAACACAACTATCAGCCACACAACATGTGTTCTGTACAGAATAAGCGCTTTAAATCAGACAAATCACAGTTAAATCCCCTCCGATTGAAAATCAATAAAAAGTTTATATAAAACGCCTCATCATGTTGAGTCGATTCTGAACCAATCAGCTGTTTGATCAGCTGAGGCGCGCTTCCCAGCATGCCCGTGTCCCACCGCGCCCGGGTCCACCTGGTCGCGGTTGGTGTTAAAAGCAACTGCGCTTAACCCGTGGAACTCGCGCCTTGGTCTCGTGAGATTATCGTTGCCCACGTGTGCATGACGTCAGAGCAAGTCGGGATCAAGTCGGACACAAATCTAACCGGCATGCATTGGGCGCCGATCGCCGGTGATCGATTCTGCGCAGATCTGGCTCATCTTGAACGAGCCTAATGTCTAATAAGGGGAGAACTTCCACTCTCTGGAAAATTCCGGGTTGGTACAATGGGGCTAATAGGGAGTGAACAGGCTCTCCATAGACAGGCTCTGGTTGTATTAACAGAGAGTCTAACCTATCAGCTGTGTTGTATTAACAGAGAGAGACTAACCTATCAGCTGTGTTGTATTAACAGAGACTAACCTATCAGCTGTGTTGTATTAACAGAGACTAACCTATCAGCTGTGTTGTATTAACAGAGACTAACCTATCAGCTGTGTTGTCGATGCCTCGAGAGAACAAAGGAAGTGACTCAGAGCTTGCCGTAAAGCAGTATCTCTGGCCGTATGTGTGTATGACGTCATTGACATTTTAAAAGGCTTTTTAGAACAAAAAAACGACTTTAAAAAAATCTAACACACAGCAGTGTGTATTTTCTCTGCCTCCCCTTTCGAATGCAACATTCAAATTACTAGACAAAAAATTATATCCTGAGAAAAGTGGGTTTTGAGGGGTATAGCTCCATAGAGTCCCATTTATTCTGCACTGGCCTGTGAGCGCCCCCTATACGGAACTCTGCTGGAACTGCAGCCAGTTCAGAACCCGGAAGTAACGTATTGGTGCGTTCTATTATTCCCAACGAACCGACTCGGACCTCGGATATGACGTCACTTCCACACTTCAAGCGTTCTGGTATGTTTTGCGCGTCCGAGTCGGAGAAAAAACATGGACACCACACGGAAAGCTGTTGCTATGGTAGCACTGGCCGAGTTAGCAACGCTAGCCACGTTAGCAAACAACAAGACCGATTCCACTACCAACAGGCAGTGAAACGGACATAGTAAGGAATTGCTGTAATACGAGTGATTGAAATCTTCATTTAAAAAGCCAAAGTGGTCCAAAAACAAGGACAACAATTCATACCTACAAGTTACACAGGGCGCTGCCATCTTGGAATCCGTATCGGAATTCTTGCTCGGCGTCCTCACGGTTGTCCGAGTTCCGAGCTCGGAAATCCGAGGAAAAGTGACGCAGTGGTGCTTGTTGCTAGGCAACGTATGTTTTCCTAGTCGGAAGTCCGACACGGATAAATAATAGAACGCACCAAGAGAGTGGAACTTCTTCCTTTATTAGAAATTCTCTGGCCGTACGATGTGTATGACGTCATTGACATTTTAAAAGGCTTTTTAGAACAAGAAAGCCACTCTAAAAAAAATCTAACACCCAGCAGTGTGTATTTTTTTAGCCTCCCCTTTCGAATGCAGCATTCAAATTACCAGACAAAAAATTATATCCTGAGAAAAGTGGGTTTTGAGGGGTATAGCTCCATAGAGCCCCATTTATTCTGCACTGGCCTGTGAGCGCCCCCTATATGGAACTCTGCTGGAACTGCAGCCAGGGACGGACTGACAATCTGTGCGTTCTGGATGCCAACTGACGGCCGTCGGCACAAAAAAAAAAAGTCTATTAAAGCGATATTAACAGCCAACAGCAGGGGGCGCAAATACAATCACTTATATGCTACGTGTAAACATATAACTGAAGAGGAAGAGTCGGCCTACATCATTAGACGTGAGTTAATTTCACACACATCAGCAAAACTGGTAAGTGCCAGGAGCTGGAAACATTATAGGCTGCCTTTATCCCTATCTTAGCGAATTGCATAGTCAGCTCAACATGAGTGTGCATCATGATTATGAAAATGATCGTGCCATTTAGTGCTGTCAAACTTAACGTAGTTAATAATTTCTGTTAGGTTAATTTGAAACATTAAACGCGTTAGAAATGAATCGCGGGTTGACCGCGATTTCACTTGGTTGTAGATGAGAGGTTGTAGTGAGCTCACTTTTGCTGCTAGGATGAATATTATGGTATTAAATTAAACGGGAAAACATCAGGAATGCATTGGTACCACTCTAAACGTGCTCACAAACAGGGAAGGGGACTAAATAATTCACCAAATTTAACCAAAAGTTTAACCTAAAAATCCTAGCTTGCACTTTCTGTCTGCTTCCATCAGAGTGCAGTTTTTCCTTGTCTTTCATATTTGTGTTTACTATTGTGGAACTGGCATCAAAATTGATCAAAAGTGTAATATGACATTGAGAAAATATTAAATAGGTTATTCAATGCTAATTCTTTAACACAAAGCAACACATGTTATATACATTTATATTTGAATAGTTATAGTATATAGTAACTAACACTCTCAGTGTACTTTTGGTATAGGCCTACAATATATCTAATCCCCATGTTCAGGTACAGCAAGTAGCCTATTTTATCTCTGAAGGTGTTGTCAGTAATACTCTGTACTGTTTTATAATTACAAGTTTGTGTAATTTGGGGTTTCTGTAGCCAGTGACATTTCATTGTTTGTATTTTATTTTCAATGCAGATGTAATGGCATTGTACATTTTTAGTTTTTATTTGAAGACTGAGGCTTTATTAATAAACACAACCCCAATTATCATCATTGGTTTTGAGATGTTACTTGCTGTGAATACCTCGTCTGATAGGCTACAGTATTGTGGCATAGTATCAGGACATCCTGGCTAGTGTCTGTCGTGGACGGCCACGGGCAAATGGCCGGATGATGGCCCTATTTGGGAGAAAGTCCAGGGCTGTTTTTTAGCCCCAGTCCGTCCCTGACTGTAGCCAGTTCAGAAACTGGAAGTAACGAGAGAGTGGAACTTCTTCCTTTATTAGAAATTCTTTGGCGAAATTTACCAAGCATCGTAACACCATTTTTTTTCCCTCTTTGGTGGGGGGGTGTTTTTTTGTTTTTTTTTCCCCATCTTTGAGTAGCTCGCACAAGCTAGGAGGCTAACCTAGCTACCATAACAAGGTAAAGGAGAACGCAAAGCTCCCTTTCCCCGAAACAGAAGCCATTTTATAGTTGTGCGTAAAATCAACGGCGTAGCCCCGCAGACCAGTCTGCGTCTACGCCGGATCCTACGCCGTAGCCTGATGCACACCTCTCGAAAAATGTAACTACACGTCGCAGCGACGTACGTCGCTCGGCCGTGGCTTGGTAGGGTTGCATTTCTCCCGACTCATTTCCTGGTTCTCCTTCTCCATCAACACCATGAGATCAAGGAGAGGGTTCACTTCTCCTGCTCCAGATCTCCCACCGTGGTCAGAAAGAACAGGGGAGACTCTTTGGTTCTCTCACTAGGACTCTAGAGTCACTACTCACTCTGAAGATAATCGCCGTCCCTCTCTTACTTCTCCCTCGCTCTGTCAACCACTCCTCAAACACACAAACACGCCGGCTCGACGCACACACCAGCGCACAAGTATAAACATCAGGCCACTTACGTAGGCTACGGCGAAAGCTCTGCGTGGAGCCTACGCACAACTGTAAAACGGTACAGGGCGCGATATTCTTTTCCTCACTATGGCCACGCCAAGACCCGCCCTTCAATAGCATTCATACACTACTATTGGCCAGGCGTCCATGCTTACAGGTTCCGGTCCTATCCCCTGACCAATCCCCTTGCGTTTTAACCCAAACCTAACTTTCACCACTCGAGGTCAAATGCCTAACCCCAACCACTCGAGCTGCTTCATAGGGCGGGTCTTGGCGTGGCCATGGTGGTATTCGTAATTTTGCGTATGGGCATGGATGTATGGGTACAGGACCAGGCAGCATGACGGAGACAACAGCAGGACAGAGAACACTACAGGAGGGTGACCCGATAGCTGCTGGTTGGGAAATACGCAGTTAACACGGTTAATATGTGGATTGATACTGGGATGTCTACACAACTGTGTGAGTCGATTGTCTTCAAACAATTTGCCATTTTACTAGAACCAAAGTTCAAAACACCTGTTCATGTCTGTCCTCTTTAGTCTGTTGGCTATTTAGGGTTTTTTCCTGGAACACGTCACTTACACATTTTGCACTTAGGCTACTGCGGCGTCTTGTATAGACTGTTTACATATTTATGACCGTACGCTACATTTTATGTACCGGTGTCATTGTTGAATACATTGTGAATACATATTTCTAAAATGTTATGTTTTTGTTGAGTTATTATTACACAATACTTTTTCTGACCTTTTTGAATCCCCCAACAAATAACCCATATTACAAAAAAAGACTAAAACTAATACTAAAACTAATAAAAACTAAACTAAAACTAAGCATTTTCAAAAAATAAAACCTAAACTAAACTAGCAAACCCGCTTTAGAAATTAATTAAAACTAAACTCAAAGTCAAAACGAAATAAAAATAAAAACTAATGAAAAATGCAAAACTATAATAACCTTGGTTCCATTAGGTGTAAAAAAAAAAGCAAACCGACTCGTTAACTCCTGCAGTATGTAAAAGCCTCTTATCTGTGTCATCACCTTTGATGAACCTGGTGGAAACTTTCCTCCTCTATTAACATGATGCTTGAATCAAACTCATCTGAACCTATTCACCCATTTGGCATCCTGTTTTGATCTGTCTATAAATTCTACTCTACATACAGGCATCTGATATATTAAGCACCAGCGATAGCAATGTGTCACCCAACCACACAAATGTATCAGTGCAGCACCAAGGCCGATGAAAAACAACAGATGAAATACTCCATCCATAAAGTAAACATGAGGTCGAGAAGGTGGAGAGCCACGTCCTGGAACACTCCACCGCCTTCGATTTCCCAAACCTACAGATACTGATACAGGATGCCATTTACTCATGCGCTTGCACTTTGCTCATTCCTTCACGCTTAAATAGGCCAGCACATGCCATTATTTCCTCTTTTGTTACTGCCATGATTCCTCACATGTTTCTCTGCCGCGAGAAATTACCAGTCACTTCATTACATCTATAGCTATGCCTCTACTGACCCCATTTCTTCAGCCCTCCTCTCCCCACCTACCCAACACCATCTACAGTGCCCTCAGGGAAGAAAACTAGCAATTAGTATGCTGATACATGAGCCAGTGGTGTTGCCATAACTAGTTAAACAGCTATTTCCACCTCTCGCTGTGTAGTGAACCCCTGAAGAAGCCTCTCATGTGCGTGTGTGTGTGTGGGTGCATGTGTGCGTGTGTGCTGGAGTGTATCTTATAATGAGGCTGAAGGACCACGGCAGTACATACTGTTCTTGTCACAGTGAAAGGTATAACGTTGATGACAGATGCTCTCATTATGTGGTCTAGCACTGACTCACTCGCATCTGTCCGTCTGTCTGTCTCTCTGTCTGTCTCTTTGTACGTGCGTGGGGTTTTAGAGTTACATAAGAATCCACACACATTCCTGGGAAATGCGTTCTCTGTTCGCTTGTGCAAGCAAAGGAGTGAGGGAGCGTTACCATGACGATGGCATTAGAAACCAACCTTGCATCAAACCATGTGTGTATATTTGTGTCGTCCTGTTGTGTTTTTCTTTTTTCGTGTCTGTGCGTGTGTGCTTCCGCATTTGAGAAGGTTCCATTAAAGCCAAATCCAAGAAATATGGGCCTCTTGGTGCATTAAAAGAGGGGAGGAGGATGGGGAAGAGATGGAGAGCAAAGGGGAGATTTGTTGGTGGAAAGATGCAAGATGGCGAGGACAAATGAGGATGCAGGGAAATTAATTAGAGGGAGGGAGATACTGATTGCAGACCCAGATGTTTCCAAATGATGCCCCCCCGACTCTCCCTCTCTTTCATGCCTTTGAATATGTAATTTTGCCAGTGCCGTTGCCTGCCTGTGCACCTTTGCCAAAGCAATGAGTAAGCTGTGTGTGTGTGTGTGTGCACGCACATGCATGTGACTGTTGGAGTGTACTTGCCTGTGCCTGAGAGAGCACATATATCTGACCTGACCTACTCTGACCAGATTAGTAGTGTTTTCTCTGGCCAATGCTATGGGGTGTGAGACCATGCTTGACCCACAGCATGGGTCACCTCACCTTCCCCTCAGGTCTCGTATATCCCCCTGTCTCCTCTGCCACGCTGGCTTACTCACAGGATATTAGGTATCATAATCAAGTTTTAGGATGTTTTCTGTTGCTTATCATTGCTTCCGTATTGAGGATTATGGCAATGCTAACCTCACCCCATCCTTAAAGTTTGTCTCAGTGACTTAAAAAGTCTAATGGATTGGTGTGGAATTTGACAGGGTGATCATAGGACAAGATAGCCTGACGTGGTCATACTCAGATTCTAGTCAGAATATGAGTCTGAAACCGCTCCATTGGGCTGTGATTATGGGGCGTGTTCCAACCGAACCAGGAAAAAAAATGCCTCTGCATTCATTGGATAGACCTACATCCAATCAGAGCAACGGAACTCAACTCAACTGTCAACAGAACTCAACACTGTGTATCGTCTCCATAGCAACCACTCTTTGCACAATGCATTCGTTCTAACTTCCGACTTTTAGACCTTTTTGAAGCTGGATATATCATTTGTTGCGTGTAAATATAAATGTGGATAACGTTAGTGATAGTGACATGCTCGCTACAGTCGCATTTCTAGAGATGAATCGGCGAAAACACGTTTTATTTCTCTGATTCACGGCTTTGTTCTAGCGCTGCTGGGTGCTCCCTCTCTCCAGTCTCTCTCTATGTCTCTCCACCATATAACGCTCCCTCTCTTCAGTCTCTCTCTATCTCTCTCCACCATATAACGCTCTCTCTCTTCAGTCTCTCTCTATCTCGCTCCACCATATAACGCTACCATGCTTTCGGGCAGTTGTTGAGGCTCCTCTGCTGAGGATTTTAAAATGAATGCGCTGTCGATATCTTCTGTAACAGACGCGATGGTGGAATCTACACATCGCAACAAATTCAACCCAAGCGTTCTTTGGTGACGTGGTTGATTCTGTTTCTGTTGATCATCTGTCCGACAATCTGATTGGTCCGAACGGATCCTGTTCGGGCAATAATTTTTTCTCAACGGAGCGACTCCAGACCGAACTTCCCGACCTCGAATTTTGTGGGCGGGGCTAAGTTCGGCTGGCATCCAGGCTAAGGACAAGAGGGACCTTATATACTTTTCATAATACTGTAAGACCATGTTCAGACCGACATAGCAATGCTGTAAAAATGCAGCCTCCTCATTTATTTCAAGGCAACATAAATGGGATTACAAGTTACCTAGGGTGCACTGCAATAAGATCCACACAGTGAGATATACAGACTTTAAATTTGTGATTAAGAGGGCACTGGTATTGGATCCATACCCCGAGTTGAGGGATCTGTACTGATTTTGATAGAGATACCAATAGAGTATTTTCATTCGATACCCATCATTTGAATGGAAGTATTCAGTTGCGTAAAATGCCAACACTACTCCAGGGTTTACGCTAGACTTTATTTTGATGGCAAATATGGCTTTTAATATTCTAGAACGCGACGTGGTTGGGGCACACTGAGGACAGTCCGCCCAGGTTAACAGCCGCACCGGGAGAAGGGGGCCCCACCCCTCCCCGCGGAGAGAGAGAGGGCGCAGCGAGGGGTATTGAGGTAAAAGTCACATCAAATCCACCTTGGTTGTTCATACTGCGGCCTCATTGAAATAAATCAGATCTGGGTCGGATTGAATTGATTCAGGACCACATATGGAAGTGGCCTGAATCTGATTTGAAAATATCTGATCTAGGCTAGATTTGAGTGTTCTGAAGAAGTCTGACCTGGTCACTTAACCCCCAAAAATCAGTTTGGGCCACTTTTGCCTGCAGTCTGAACGTAGCCTTAGTGAAGTGCTGCAATGTGGGAACAGTTCATTAGTTCAAATAACAATAAAATCAGAACTGGACTTTCTTTCACTGTCAGCACTTGTGTGACAATAGAGATGACAACACGCTAGTCTGCGGTTCTGGACTTTCTGCTCCTCAGAAAAAGAATCAGTTGCTTGAGCAACATGCCAACACCAAAACAGCCCACTGTATATTTTTAACATCACTTTTCAGTGAGTGTGGTCTGACTGGCCAAAGGTAATGAGTGTAAAGGCAACTTGGGGGCCCTGAACGTTGGTAATGGAAGTAAATCGCGAGGTGCAGAATCGTGCAAAATTAATTGTGTTCCTCAGGATACTGGGCTGAACAAGATGCTGTGTCAGTCAAGCAGGGATGTTAGTTCCATTGACTGTTGGATGATAATTTAAACCATGTGGGTGATTTGCACCTTGATAATATTGTACATGAGAGTCGTTGAGGTGACATGGGATGCATGTAACAGAGTCATCCGACACACAAATTGAATGTGCGAATTGTTGTGAAACTACCAGGGTAAAGATCAGAGCCGGCCCGAGGCATAAGCGAACTAAGCGGCTGCTTGGGGCCCCCTGGCCACTAGGGGGCCCCCAACCGAGTATTGTTTTTCCCTCTTAACATTCGCCGACGGTCCCATCTGGGCTCCCGTAGTTCCGAATGGGCCCAGCCCTCCCCCTGCGCGTTTGCCATAGTGATACACAAACAACATGGCAGCGACAGCGGCTAACATTAGTTATTTTCTTAACTACTCGTTTCATTACTTACTTAACTGTAATATCTGCCAAAATGACCGGCAGCTCATTGTGCTCTGTACCCGGCTCAAAGTCACCTATTTTCGGATTACTGAACTACCGCCTCCTTGAGGAACTCTGATGCGGCTCAACACATCTACTAAAACCCGCTGATACGACCGAGCTGTGACGGAGGTCTGTAGCGGCTTACAACAACTAGCAATCGCCGCTCTGTAGCACGGAGCTCCTCTTCGACGTTTGTTTTTACCGTTATTTTTTGTGTTAATGTACGTTACTCAAGTCATACAAATGCAACAGGTGGAAACAGGGGCAAGGTTGCGGCGGCAAAGTTAAAATGAATTGAACTTTTACTGAGGAACAGAAGTGAATTACCTGTATGTGTGAAAACATCTTTATCTCACGCATCCGTTTAGTGGTTGTTGAATATATAACATTATTATATAATTTGTTCAATATATAGCATAATATCATTTTTTCACTCTTTCACAGAGGGCGCCCCCCCAATACAATGATAGGGAAAACACTCAAACCAATATTTACATAAAATTGGCATGAATAATCATAATGGTATACATGCTCCGTGTGTGTGTGTGTGTGTGTGTGTGTGTGTGTGTGTGTGTGTGTCTGTGATCTTGTCATTTGTCATCTGCAGATTAATTTTAAGTGGGGGGGGATCGATTTAAATCATGAATCAGATTCTTTGTGAAAAAATCAGGGATTTTTTTTGAGGCCATATTGCCCAGCCCTACTTCCTACTAACACAGAGTATGTCAGTGTTGTTTGGCCCTGAAGCCCAAGTAGTTGTGTGAAGTCACTACCTTAATAAATCAAAAAGCAAAAGGCTATGAATCTGAACAAATTTAGGTATTGCCCTTCTCCAGCTGACCATCCCCAAAATGCACCAGAATACAGGAAATCACATCTATCACATTCAAAATTTTCTGGGGGAGCACCCCCAGATCCCCCCTTTCCGTTTGCATCCACTTTTTCATAAATAGAATAGAGGGGGAGGGTCCTTATGCAACTGTGCCCCGGGGGGACAGTAGTTCATAAACCGTCACTGTATTAATAAGCTCACTCTATTCATTTATAATGTAACATTATAGCGTGACATTTGTGTCAATAATCGTCAAGCACAGGTGACTCCGCGTGGTGGGAGGGGGGGCCCCCAAATCAAATTCTGCTTAGGGCCCCCAAAAGGCTCGGGCCGGCGCTGGTAAAGATGCCAGAGGAGCATTGTCATGTGCATTTCCCATTGCTGGGATAATGCCGGAAACATGCAGTAGGGCTTACCGTGATGATCTGTGCAGATTATGTGGTCCTGTATGTGACTTCGTCGAAAGGTGTCTCCTCACTCAGGCGTTCTGTCACTCCACTTATTTGGACTTTTATTTCATTCCTAGAGGCCTCTGTTCTGATCTCTTTAACCATCTGCTGTTTGCTTCAGTTGTCTACATCTGGGAGCCAAATGTTTATTTTCTAACTCAGTCTACTATTGGTGTTAAAGCAAACATTTTCTGTTGACCCTGTTGCATCATGGGGTATAATTCAACAAAATGTCTGTGGCCTTGCTGGTATATGCAATGTCATACTTTCTTTTTTCTTTCATCCAAACTATTTATTTCCTTAAAGAACTAAATGTAAGGTGGATTTTATTTTTGAAAAATGGTATGTATCTTATACCCCATTTCATAGTGTTTACATTATTTTGTATAGTCCACCCAAGTAAAGTAGCAGAAAACACAGTTACATGTATCCTGTGTAATGATCAATACTATCACACAACTACACAAAACTGCATGATTTAAAATTCATCCGGAGGCTCACGTCCCTTTAACCCAATTTAAACTCTATCCTGATAACACACATAAAAGACCTGGCTATCTCTTCTCTGCTATTACTCAGCTATCTCTCACAGTAGTCTATTAACTGTACTGTGTGTTGTCTTAGCTCTGAGCACTGCTTCCTTCTATTTCACTGCAGCCCTCAGAGACCAAGGGACACTCTCACATCCTTGTTATACTGCAAAAAAAAAAGTTCAATAGCTTTGCGAAAACTTTGATGTTCCTATTGGCATTCCTGTTTTTCTATTGCTTAGATTTACTGTATCAAATATTTTACATGTGAGGGGATATATACCAGCTGTTAGTTATGGCTACAGCAAAAATCTGCACACAAATGTTGTAACAGGATGACAGCTGTGCTTCAGCTGCAAAGAGTCAAGGGTGACCCAGCTGAAACAGAGAAAGGAGACTCATTAATAGACCAATAGATAGAGGGAAAAGAGAAGCAAAAAGCATTAGAAAGGGGTGTGTGTGTGTGTGTGTGTGTGTGTGTGTGTGTGTGTGTGTGTGTGTGTGTGTGTGTGTGTGTGTGTGTGTGTGTGTGTGTGTGTGTGTGTGTGTGTGTGGTCTCAAAGTGCTCAACCTGTCATTCAAGCTTGGGGGGGTTTATCTTTTGAGGCAAGTGCACCAGGCTTAGCAGGCTTTGCTGTAGGGACGGCATATATCGGTGTACACTCTGAAGATGTGACAGCAGGTATCCACTAGGGGGGAGAGATATGACACTGTGTCATTATGTGCAATGCATAAAACATTCACAGCAATAAGCTCTTCTTTTTATGTTTTGCTTCCGTTTTGTTCTCATCGAATATGCACATGCACGCGCGCGGCATAGATATTGTAGGAGCAGTGGGCTGGAAGGGTAGCTAGAATAGAGCAGATACGTATGTTCGCCTCGGCAAGTTATCTTCTCCCAGTCAATGTGCCACATGATGGCTCCCTGAGAGGCTTGAAATTACAACCATGCTCATGTGAAGTGAAAATATTTTGGATGAGTGCATTCACCAGCTCCAGCTTCTCTTTTTTTCTTCTTCTTTTCCAATGCTGCTCCTTTGTGCTGACATACACTTACAGGACCCCTAACTGCACACATACATCCATGAAAAAAAAAAGTAACACAATAGTTCATATGTTTGCAGCTGGCTGGATGAATCATTTTGACAGCTGAACGCAGATTATTAGTCCCTGAGCTGTCTCCTCAAACAGAAAGATGGAACAGAAATGTCCATGTGGGGTAACAGTAGGAAGTGACCGTGGTAGAGTACAGCAAACACACACTCTTATTTTAACAAACACTAAAGACAAAATATGATAAATCTGTAACACTTAAAGGAGCAGAGTGTAGGATTTAGTGGCATCTAGGGGTAAATTTGCAGATTACTACCAATTGAATACCCCTCCGCTTACCCCTCCCTTTCCAAGTGTGGACCTACAGTGGCCTTCAGGTAACGTAAAAATGAGAGAGGCCCTCTCTAGAGCCTGTTTGGTTGTCCGTTCTGGGCTACTGTATAAACATGGCAGTGCAACAGGGCAGGCTCTGTGGAAGAGGACCCGCTACCTATATGTAGTTCTAAGATAAGAAAAACACGATGCCTTTCCATCCATTTCTACCAACAGATCCCCCTAAATCCTGTTAAATCATGATGAAGTAAAGCACATCAGGAATTAATGAAGCACCTTCCTGATCAACCAACTGAGTCATACATGGTTAACTGCTTATCATGGACCAGTCCTCTATTAACAGCTGGTGTTAACTGATGCTGTGATTACATGCATTTTAATAACAGGGTGAAAGGCATTGATTGAATGCTAGCCCCTTAGACAGTGAGCATGCAGCGGAAGTACAGATACATCAGACAGCCTCGTACTCCTCTGTTTCTGTACCACAGGTGACACTTGTTCAGAATGGCCATGTGATCTTTGTGTACAGCCCCACTTATCACTCCATGTGCCTCCGACAAACACCTTACAGAAATCTGTCTCTGAAATATGTCACAGGGGAAATTGTGGCACTTTTATACCATCCTAATCCAAGACATATCCTGCAACCATTAAACTGAAGACATGCAGTGATAAGGCTGTCTCATATCTTCCTTTAAGGCTAACACAGCTAAGGCCAAAGGCTGGCTGGAAGATATCTCCCCTTTCACAAATGTAATTTTCCTCTTGATGCCAGAACAGTGGTCACAGAGGATGGGTAAGGACACAGGGTAGTGTATTATACAACGCAGTGTGTTGGTGAGTACACATACTCGTTCAAAATCACGTTATTTTCTTTGTTTCTCTTTATGTCTCCTGCTGCAACCTCACACACAAAATGGTATTTACCTGGTTGAAACTAGAGAGGTATTGTATTTTTATTTTAACAAAACAAATAAGCAGCAAATACATCTTTCATAAACATTCAGTTGGCCAGCAGGACACGATTGTCAAAATCTTCCTGTCACAAATGGTAGCTACCAAGCATGTTGATAAGGACGGGACTGGTACCAGAGGAAGTTGCAGAGCTCTCTGGAACAGCAAGGTGCTGACCTTCTCACAGCAGGGTGACAACCAACAAGGCCCCGCCAACATGTGTATTCTGACAATCTGACTGCATGGAACCTATGTGGAACTCGATGGGAACCAGCTCTATAGACAGTGAGCACAATAACAAGATACATAAAATAGTCGAATAATGGTTCTGCGTAGAAACAGTAAATGTTATTGAAAATAATGTAGTTTCTGTAGCAATTTAAGTGGTGGATCACATGCTGTGAAACATCCAACAAATGTTTCACACACACACACACACACACACACACACACACCAGCACGTAAACACACACACAAATAAACACACACAAACAAACACAGCTACGTGTGGGTGCAGCATAACTTTCCCCGTCTTTCTTTTAAAACCATTCAAATCTGTCCTCTGCTCTCGCACCTTCTTCCCCCTCACTTCCCAGACCTCTTCAGCCAAGCCCCTTTCCTCGTGGCCCATTACATTTCATCAGCCCAACTGTCCCTTCTGTCATAAGTGGCCATCGGCTTTTAACAAGACGCGGGAGGCCACTGAAGCCAGCATGGTTAAACGCTCTCTGCTCCTCCATTCCCTCACTTGAACGCAGTGGTGATGGAGTCTCATGTCTGGAAGCTGTATTTCCCCTGTGGGCACTCTAGCATATTGTGGGTCATTTGTAGCGCTTAGATGGCTGAGCTAGTGAACAGATCTCAGCCTAAGCTCCTCCACAGAGTGCCTCAGTCTCTGCCTCAGTCTGTAAGCCTATAGCCAACAAAGAGAGGGGATCGCAATGCATGATCGACACACACACACACACACACACACACACACACACACACACACACACACACACACACACACACACATATACATACAGTAACGGAGCTGTAGGGCGATGGGCTGTGGTGGCTGCAGTCGCCAAGAGGATGTAGTGTCCATTCAGTGGTGGTTCTAAATTGAATTCCACCCTGGGCGAGACCCCCTTCGAGCATATGGCCTTGTTTTACACAACATTTCCATGAATCATGGATGTGTTGATGACATAAATGAGGAAATATTAGAGGACTTAAGGAGACGTGATGTTGAACTGCATGTGCCGATGCCACTTAATCCAAATGCCCCAGCAGCAGCAGCAGCACGGGCGAGGAGAGACAGAAGAGCTGCATCGTCTATAGTGAGGTCATCTCGCTCTAATGTTAGACTACATTGCAAAAATATCACCAAGCATTCATAACCTCGTGATTCAGTGAGGGTGAGCCCAAAACATCGGAAAGTATGTTTTTGTGACATTTCTTCATTTACATTTTGTCAAAAAGAAAAATCAATAGCAAATGTCGGTCTCCTTGGCTGTGAACCGCTCCTGGCGTGCGCCCATGGATGTATTAAGAGCGTGCATTATCCTAGCAAATCCGCCATTATAATAGCAATCCGCCATGGAACAAGCGCGCCTGCTCTTAAAGGGAATATGAGATAATGCTCTGATTGGTTTATTGCACATTACGCCCAAACCACACCTATGAGTAATGTAGCTACTTCAGACCAACCCATTTTAGATTTGCGTCGGGCGCGAGAGTCATTTATCCCGCCGGTATCATAGCAACAGCGCCCGAGATCCGCCCACAAACTACTTGCGTTTGGCGTTTGATACTTGCGTTTCAGATCGTTAAAATAGGGCCCAAACAGTTGTATTTTATTATAACATATGAAAAGACCAAATCTGTCTCTCAATACTTTCCAACATTCCCAAGCCCATTTATTTACTGAAAACGTCAATCTTTAACATTTATTGAAAAATACAGACTATCACCAGCATTAGCCTTTAATCAATTAGTAGTTTTTTAAAGACAGAAAATACAGATTACTATATCAATATGGGGGTAATACTCAGGTGTCCACTTGTATATAAATGATGTGAAAATGTACCCCAGAACATACAGTAATGCTATGCAACGTACCAAACTGGACACATCACATACACACAGTAACTTTTTTCATGTAAAATGTGAATATTTTAATAGTTATTCCAAATATATTTAAGACTTTGCCTATAATGATGTGTGGAGCTAATTCTCTGCTTTGGTAGGACAGGCGCTCACACTGACACACACACACACAACACACACACACACACACACACACACACACACACACACTGCCCACGGCCGCGCACGCTGCTCCTTGTGAATCCTAAATAGCGCGCCGAGCCGCAGAGCTGCATCGCAGGGTGGCATCGCAGGGTGTCCCGTAGCGCGGATACAACTGCCCACCGGCCTGGGAGTGCACCGTCCCTTTATCACTATTAAATCACTTTTAAGTGCTTGTGCCGCCCCCCCCCCATGTGTCGTGAAAAAATGCTGCCCTGGGCGGCTGCTCGCTTCGCCCATGCCAAAAAACGCTACTGTGTCCATTGTCATGAAATATTCTGTGTATCATGTGAACCATACATGTGCCTTATGGCAGGTGCCTGTGTCTGTAAAGCTGTCATTTCAGGAAACCTTATAGCAAAATGTTAAACGACTAAAAGACAATTCATTTTTCCTGTTATGGCAAAAGAAAAATTCATTTAGCTGTAGCCGAAGCAGCAGGTATTCTTCCATGGAGTCCAACATGGGTTACAGTGATAACGTCAGATTAACTATTTGAAATGAGTTTTTGCAACAATGAGTCTTTCATTTCAGGCAATGGTAGTAGGCTTCTCCTGGAGAGAGGTTTCTAGCCAGCAATCGTCGCCAGCAGCTGTGGCAAGCTAGCTAATAAAGCTACTTCAATACTAGCTTATTCGTAATATTTTTATTTGTAATCTTCTGCATGTGTGTGTGCTGCTGTGCGTCCCTGTGTGTGTAACAAGCATAGTGTGCGCGCGCTGTGCATAAGCCTAGGAGCATTTTACTAATGCTCTGTTAAAATAACAATGAAATGCTGCGTTATTGACTTTAGACCAGGTTTTTGTTGGTCAATGGCGCAATCACTTCCCGCTGCCTTAAGATAGCAATACTCCCAGAATGCACCTGAACACACCTCCCTGTAAGACCAGCATGCCCGTGGGCCACAGATGGGCGCAGGTGCATTTGCTATTTAAACGAATTGGGCGGTGGACGGGAAATTGGCGACTGCTTTGTGCTGCACTGGGTGCGAGATAGGACCCTTAATGTTTATATTTAAAGGTGCCGTAGGTAGGATTGTGAAGATCCAGGACTAAGCCAAACAATTTGAACATCGACAACTTCTCAGTCCCTCCCCCACTTTCTGCTAAAGACCAAAACAGTCTCCTAAGCCCCTCCCCCCACAAGAGAGAATGAAAACGTGTGCCTGAGCAGTGATTGACACGCAGTAAGACACCCCCCCCCTGGCCCTGATTGGTGCATCTGAACAGGGAGCTGTGAATTTTTGCAAGTCGCACTACAGGCTGGAGGTGGTGCCAGAGGAGCTGGATTTATTTTTAAATGACCTGCTTCATGTAGTTCTACTGGAACATAGGGTCAGTTTCAGCAAATATGACAGAAAGGTAGTTTTATAAGTCTTACCTACTGACTCTTTAATTTAATATACAATTTTGCTAAAAGATTGAAGCCAAAGGTACATGTCAAAAAGTTAGAATCCTCGTCAGTTGATGATCCACTGGAGTAAAGCATTGTTCTTGTATTGCAGAGAACGATATAGATAAATAAAAGAGTCTAACATAACCCTGTTTAGCTGTTTAGCTTACATACTTCAAACAGTATGTATCACTTTTAAGGCTTTTAGGATGAGTTTGGTGTGTGTGTGTGTGTGTGTGTGTGTGTGTGTGTGTGTGTGTGTGTGTGTGTGTGTGTGTGTGTGAGAGTGCGTGTGTGTGTGTGTGTGTGTGTGCGTGCGTGCGCACATCTGTCTGTCTGCAGCTAATCTCACCCAGGAAAACCATGATCTTGTCACAGGAGTACTATTTAACGGTACCATTGTTTTAATTCAAACCACAATCTTTTTTTTAAATCTTAACTAGTCATTTTGGTGCCTAAACTTAACTGTCGTTGCCGCATGACATCACCTTTTGTCGGCTAAACTCAACTGCAAATGACCCAGATCTCATGGTGACCAGTACCCAGACAGTAAACTTTTGTTGGCTAAATTAAACTGTAAGGGTCACTAAACTTAACTGTCATGTGACCAGTGTTGTATAAAGTACTAGAAAGCAATACTTGAGTAAAAGTACAAGTATCGTACTAGAAAAAGACTTCGGTAGAAGTGAAAGTTACCTTTTAGAATATTACTTAAGTAAAAGTCTTAAAGTATCTGATATATACTGTACTTAAGTATCAAAAGTAATTTTCTGATATTTAATGTACTTAAGTATCAAAAGTAAAAGTAAAAGTTGTTTTTTTTAAAAGCAAGCGGTTAGAACTTTTATTGTGGCTTTCTTATAGTAAAGCATAAAGCATATTCAGGGACTTTTCAGGCACAATTCTCTTAAGTTCAAAGAACAAACAGCAGATTTTTAGAGCTGACATCAATGTACAGAAACATTTCTTGCAACACAGGTGTATGACGTTATCTTCACCACTACCCTGTTCAGCGAGTTCACCACTATTGTCGGGGTGGTCGCAGGGCTCAACATAAAAAAAAATCCCCACCGGCCCCCGGGGCCAGTAGATTAGAGTTTTGCTGGCCCCTTCTACATTTTTACTGGCCCTGAAAGAAATATCATAGGTGATATTGGAAAAGGACAAAAAAGCAGGAAAAAAGCTAGCCACTGCCACTGGATGTTGTGCCATTAGCAGCAAAGCTAGACCAGGGGTCATCAACTACATTCAAATAAAGAAAATAAAATTATACCTAATACGCATCATCTTGTCATCTTGATATTTTCACTTTCTTACTAAATTAATGCTATATTTTTTACATTAGTAAGCAAACCCCTAAAAACATGGAAAATCCATAATGATAACTAGATAGGCTACTTAACTAGAAAATTATCTCAGATTAGTCCTGTATGCCTAATTTGAAATAAGACAATTCTGTTGCTAAATAATACAACCGGCAACATCATCAAGAATGAAGAACGCGTCATTCACGTGCATATTAAGTAGCCACATGTATTTGTTTTGGTCTTATAATACATCCATAGGTTTACCGCTCCAGCGGAGAGGATGGCTCGTTTAGACAGCAGCTACGTTTACAAGAGTTCTCAAGTTTGGTTGAAAATTAAGACAAACAGTTAGACTACAAACTGACATCTTTCATTTTAGCTCGTTTGTAAAGTCGCTGTTTGCAGAGTAGAGCTGTGTTTGCACAGCACGGTGGACGAGAGTGGACAGCGCAGACTGAGATATGGTTTCTACGTGTTTCTGCCTGTAGAACAGGTATGTGGGTTATTGATAAGTATTGACTCTTTAATCATGGAGGTTTTATTGTAGGCTACCTTCTTACAGTAACGAGTGTAGCGTTAGTTCATCTGCGCCATCGGCGGTAAATAATCATCGGTAACGTTTCCAGTCAGTAGGCTACATGTGCTGCGTGAAGTAACGCACACACCAGTGACTGTGGCTGCAACCAGCCCGACATACGTTTTTACTGGCCCCGGGCCATCGGGCCATTGCTTATGTCGAGCCTGGTCGTCTACGATAACGGGAGGTCCTCCAGTAGGTCCTCCAGTAGGTGCTCATGCTTCCATGGCGGTTTGCAACAAACAAGCGCTGAAATAGAGCGTGCGGCGTGCGGAGCGTGCGTAATGCAATCTAGGAGCAGTGATTCGCCAAACCTCCCTTATTGCAGTCGCACACATTTCTTCTAATTTTATTTTTTAGTAACGAGTAACGAAAATGCTTAGTGGAAATATAACGGAGTAAAAGAAACATTTTATCTAGGAAATGTAGTGGAGTAAAAGTGAAAGTTGACATAAATTTAAATAGCGAAGTAAAGTACAGATACGTGAAATTTCTACTTAAGTACAGTAACGAAGTATTTGTACTCCGTTACATTACAACACTGCATGTGACCAACCGGTGGTCAGCTAATTTTGTAGGATATCATACGAATTGGTGTGCATAAGTTTTCGTACAATATCATATGAGTTTGGCTGGGGTTGAGGGAGTGTAAATGTCCCCAAATAGAGCATAGCAAAAACATCATCCAAATAATTTAGTATCACTCTCACCACGCTTCAACATGTTGATAAATCCAAAGCTTGATAGACCTGCCGTGCCTAGTTACGGTTGCTAAACTATAATTGGAAAATCACTGTTTGGGAAAGAAGTGTAGTGAATGGGCAATTTCATGTTCCACAGTCAATTATGTTTACAGTTCAAACACTGTAACTGCAGTCATCATTCAAATAAACAACCACTAGAAACCATATCCATAGATGCTTCCAAATAGCTGTTCAAACAGACATGGGCGAGATAAAAACCAATTATGAACAAAACAGGAGATTAATCCACAGCATGAAAACAATTTACTGATAACATTTAAAAATCTGAGAAAGTAAATGGAGCTAAATCTCCACTTTCAAAGGTGTGATAATGTGAGATAATGTCATTCTGGCAAAATGTGAATTTGGAGCCAAGACAAAAGCCCATTTGTTGATATGAGCAGAGATATAAACAGAATGAGAGGGGCGGACAGAAAACTACTTTTACGTTCATTTCCAAGCTACACAAAAATAAACTGGAGGCATGAAAAGCGAATCAATATCACCTTATTAACGTGGACATACCGGAGTACCCCTGAAGACCTATCTCAGGGCAACTTCTGCCTGTGTCGAAAAAGGGACAGAAATCAAGACAGATGAACTGGTGTCCTTTGTATAGTAGAGAAAGCATTGTGATGGGTTTATTATGTGACACCAGAGTTTAGTGGGGGTAAGTGAGATCTCTGTGGCGCCAGTGTTTTTCCAAAAGAAAAGAGAAAAGCGCAAGAAGACAGTCCTCACAGGATATGTCAGGTAGCATCAGCATCATCATAACATTGAGTCTGGCTCTGTTCATTACTATCAGATGGAGTTCTTTTTGCTTTTCTTCTTCCTCAAACAACTAAATCGATTCATGTGCAGGCATAACACTACTTTTTTTTTGTCTGTGCATGTGTGCAGAGATATGCATGAGAGGGCATATATATGCACATGTGACCTGTATGTACAGCATTAATTTGCGCGTCATGCTACAGAGATGCAGAGGATGGTGTGGTTTGTGTTCAAACTTCACCTGCTCTGTGAGGCTGTTAAGCTCAGCCTGTCCTCTGTGATTTCAGCCACTCTCATTATATAGCCCAGAGCTGCCTCCACACTGATTCAGCCAAAAACCCTAATGGACGATAATGAGCCACACTGTTTCCCCGCTGCCTACCAGACAGCGAGCAGGGACTTGGTTACTACTGAGTCACAGTGCCGCAATCCCTGACAATCTACCAATACAGAAGAAACAAATGGAAGAGAAAGATGTGGCTGACGTGAACTGTGTTTTTTCGTTGGTAAATTGCTAGTTCATGATGTCTCTGTTTCTGTGTGCCTGACATACACCTCTTTGTAAGAACAGATCCCCTTTTTTAAACCATAGTTACATATTGCAGTTCAGTGCCTGCATCACCCTCTCAAAAATTGCAGCAGTCATAAACCGATCCTCATTATTGGTCGTTACATCTACGAAACATCCACACAGTAACAGACAGGTCTCATCAAGCTCCATCGCTGCTGGAGGCCAAATTGGAACAAGTACTACGAGACCCATTGCCTTCTGTACTCTGTTCAGATCTAACATCAGTCAGAGGGTTTTGGACCTGCAGGTTTCACTTGGATTGAGGCATCTGATTTAATTTGGCCACCGATGAATAAAAAAAAAACATTGCATAATGTAGGATATAGGCAGGTTGAAGTGTTAAGGGAAGTTTGGACAGTTTCATAGAGAGCAACTGGAGTGCAGATGGATGCCAGTGCAGAGGGAGACAGACAGAAAATGGGTTCAGAACAAGAAAATGTCAATGAAATTCATGGAATATTTGCATTTAGTCCACAGTAGCTATGTACCATAGCTGCTTCCAAGACCTTATCCAGAGACTTTATGGGGCCTGTCTCCTGTGGAAATTGGAATATAATTCCGGAGTGTCTATTTGCACCCCCGGTATGAATAGCCTCGGCCACACAGCTGAGCTATTCACACCCTGTGTGTGACGTAACAACAAAAACACGTTGCTCGCGTGCACCAAAATCATGGAGGACGTTCATCTTCCATGACCGCAGAAACTGGCATATTAAGAAAGTTTTGTCTCTAAAGTTTATAACAATTGAATTTCTAGCGGAAAATTGATACTACAGTTGCGCTTTCTGTCTTCAGTGAAAGCATACAACCGTTAGTTTGTTAGTAACTATTTTGTGTATACAGTATGGTTACCTAGCAACTTGAAGGCTTGAAGACACCAAGTGGTAAAAAGTTATATAGCTTTCTGTAAGAACTGCTAGGTGAGTGGTTAGAACACTGATCTTTGGTCTGGGAGTCTGGAGTTTGATTCCCCTGTGAGGTGATCTTATTTTTTTAATTTTGGATTGGATAATTTGCATGCCATTGTGCAGTCAGAGCCCGCGAACGCAATTTTCTTTTTTTGTAGGGTGGTAGGGGAAGACCATAGACTGTATATTATTATTAATATTAACAGTCTATGGGAAGACTCGGAAATCCATGCCGCTTGGGTTTGGGTTTCGGGTGGGCAGCAGGTTTGGATTCATGGTTATGGTTAGGGTAAGAATGTCAGGGCGATAATATTACAAAAAGGTGTAATACATGAGTAGTATGGATAACTGTGTGTAAATATATGCCAAGGTACTGTAAATGCACAGGGGTGCAAATAGCATACATTGATATTTGTACCAGACGGGGTATTAATAGAACACATTGCTGTGTGCACCGGCGGGGTACGAATAGCATTCATTTCTAATTGCACCAGGGTACGAATAGCAAACACTGCTAATTGTACCAGGGGTGCAAATAGCCTCACCCATATAATTCACACAATCCCTAAAGAAACCACACAACACAGAAAAGATGGTCGATGACAGTAACCCTCGTGAAAAAAAACCAAAGACAGTGGTTTTTGTTTGTTTTCTCTCCTCTGACATGCTTTCCTGTCTGAACATAGTTGATATCTCTGCATTCTGATTTAGGCTCTTTCCAGCTTGTGCTATTATTACAACTGCGACACATTTTAAATTCTCGTTCTGCACCACAAAGCAGCCAGCCGGCTCTCCTATCAGTCAAGTCATTCTCTGTGTCGTGTCGGTTTGGTGTGAATAGGAGATAATTAGAAGCTGCATCCTTTTATGCTGGGGATCACTATTGAGACCCAACAAGTGGCAGCGTACACTTGCTGCTCTCAAACAGATCTGCCTTACTCACTTCTTTTTTTACCACTGCCATAGGCGGAGTCGGTACGTGCGTACGTGCTTGTGTGTGTGTGTGTGTGTGTGTGTGTAAGTGTTGTGCTGTGAAGAGGTTATTTGTGGCAGACTACTGTGGGGCCTTTGTTTCCCTCGTCTCTTTGCTTCTGACAGAGGGAGGAAAGAACTCTAGCGCACTGTGCTTTGATCACACACTGGAACAGCTTCATACAGATAGAGGGAGGGGAAGCGGGGAGTGAGATGGAGTGATGGAAAAGTGAAAGAGAGCTAGAGAGCAGAGGTGGTACAGACGGAGAGATTGGTGATGGAGCAGTAGAAAAAGTGAAAGCATGAACTAATGTGTCTAATAAAAACTCTACTACTGGTACCTGCAGAAGTACTCCTCGGAGTACAAATACCTCTGGTTGGGAGTTACTGCCATATAACAATAAAAACATAAATGTTTTATCAATTCACCATTGGATGATATCGGCTTTCTTTGGGGGGAAAAAAACTCTTTATTGCATGGCTGCTTCAAAATAACATTAAAAGTGACTGCACCAAGTTTAAGCCATTAATTAAATTAAGCCTTCATCATGAAACAGAACTGAACAAAGAGCTTTAGAACTTCTTTTGCCATTGAGCAACTAAAAAACAAACAAGCAAACAAACCAAGCCAAAGAGCATGTTTAGCTATTAGACAGAAACCCAAATAAAGCAGTCTGGCCTGCTTCATGTTTTTTTCAATGAAAGCTGCATTGTTTGAATTAATTGACCATTGTTTTCAGAGAATAATAACTTTTGCACTTCCTCCATTGCTGCACAATGGTCTGAGTAACACACACAACGGGAAAGAAACTGAGAGAAGAGGGAGGATACAATATATATTAATGAATTACGTCAGCAACATCCTGAAAGCTATTTTTCCTTCCTTCATTCTCGGCCAAGGTTTGTTTTCACTGCTGACTACTGTGCTTGCATTTAGCTGTGGGGTTATACAAACACAGCCAGCTGCTAATATATATGTGGTAATATGGTGATAGGTGTCATAGCTTTTGGTCCAGATGCATCACTTCGCTTTCGGCAAAGAAAACACCTCATGTCAACACATTCATACACAGGTTTAATATCTGTGTCCGCTTTTAGCACTTCCCTCTAGATGTCGGTTCAGTTGTATTTTAATAATTATATTATGTGTGTATGGTGGGTTGATGTGTGGCATACTGTAGGTGTGGGTGTTATTATACACATGCATACAAAGTGAAAGCTTGTCAGTCTTAACATGTACCTGCACAAATATCAGGACTGTCTGCTTCTCAGTATAACATTTTTCTCCAAGACAAGTGTAAATGTTATAAACAAGGTGTGAGGTTTGCGAGGAGCTCCGTGTGAGGAAATTAATTGATTTTAGTATGCCTAAAAAATTCCCTCATCGAAAACACTCGTGGGTGTGAAGGAACACAATCAGACTGAAAAAGCTGGGACTGTTTAAGTTGTTGTGTAAGTGAGAGCTGCAATCATTTGGAGCTTAAAAGAGAAGTCAATTTGCTTTCTACTGGGACATTTCATAGTCCCAGTTTGATGGACATGATGTTGCACTTTTTGTGTCATTTCATGTTTTTCTATACTAACTGCTCAAACAGTATACTATGACGATCAGTATGTAGTACATACTGAATAGAGTTAGACTGTAGTATGGGTTTGGGACACAGCTTGAGTGTATTTGAAGTTCCAAAAAAAGCCAACAGAGGGACATGTCTTCTCTCAGGCAGATTGCATCACGTCAATTTCAGGAGTCAAATTCTTCCAGTTGAACATTTATATCAAACATTTAAGTTTAACAACTTTATAGTTTTGAACCAGGACCTTTAGTATTTGGATCAAGTAGCTTGTAAAATAACGTGCATAATGAAGTATCTGATACGTATTTAATTAACATTAACATTAGGTAAATATCAGTAATGTTAAGAGGATCTAGATCAGGATCGGGGCCAAAATAAAGTAGAAACATCCCTAGTGTCCACATTTGTAGAGCCATACAGGGCGATGATGTGGTCTAGTCTAGTTTGACTTTAAGAACACGCAAAACCCTTAAGTGTGCATGCGCCCGTGTCTACATCTATATCTTTACCAACTATGCTCACTTTAATCTTACGATTAGGTGCCAACCTCCCATATCAACATATCTGAAATGAATGTCTAAAAGGATTGCTGTTACTTCACCCTGAGGCAGATGTATTAAATCCCACTCCTTGGCATTGGTTTGGTTTCTGCCCAGGGGGAGGGCCTGGGTCTGCTGTCTGGATCTCTGTGACTGTGGGGCTGTGGGGAGATAAAGAGTTGTTGCAATCAGTTAGTTTCATGTTCGGAAGGTGTCGCCTGTCTCTGGCCCACGCTGTCAGATAAGGGTATAACAAGCCTTTGCTCAGATTGCCTCACCAACTCTTAGCTGCTAGAGCACCGGGAAAGGCAACACTTCTTGTTACATAAGGAATGCGAGCAGGAGACAGTTACATCTGCTGTTGCCAGTCAGGGTGTGACTGATTCAGTGTGAGATTATGTATTTCACTAAGCACATTCCACACTTTGGTAAAAACCTAGTGAGCTATGGTATCTGTCCAATTTTCATTTGCCTTGCCCCAGTTAACACTGTTCATCTGGCTTTTTTCCGCATAAAATCTGTGATTCTGTTTTTAATTTTGGATTCATGGTATTAGTTAATTGTCTCTCAGTTACTACAGTGACAAGCAGGATATTAGTAATGTTTTCCATAGGTCCTACTCCACAGGGTATTTCAGTCAATGCATTTCATCTGAGTACCTGAACTGCAACAACAGAGGCAAACAAGCTTAACAAGTAAAACACACAGAGAGGAAACATCTTCTTCTTTAAAGCCAAGCAAATTCCTGCCGCATCTTAAAAGCAGTAATGCAGAGGGCGACACTACGAGAGGGTAAACAATTTGTGCTGAGATGTTTTAGAATCAAATTGCCAATGAGTTAGCACTAGATGTGAGAGGCGGGGAAAAGCCTTGAAATTTCCCTCTGATCACTTTCTATTACTGACAGATGGAAACCAGCCTACGCCAGATCAGACAATGCTCAACTCAGATAACTCCCACTGTGGCATCAACGATGACAGGAAGTACAGAGGAATGACAACCGCTTTTAAATATAGTCCTATTTAGGATCAGATGAAAGCACACAGGATAGCAGAGTGTAAATTGTGCACACATGATTAAGAAAACACATGATTTGATGGAAAAAATGAAGAGGATTAATACTGGAGACTTTTGAACTTCAGTATATCTGAGAATGTTATTTCCCATGCATGTCGGCGTGGTAATGGTTAAGCATGATGTTGTTTTTCTAACCTTGTTATTGCTGAGGGAGCCCACAGGCACCACACGCGGAGGATTTATTTCACAAATATTGATTACCCTAATTACACATTACTGATTATGTGCTAAAACCAGTGAATGACCATGCATCTTTCTTGGTCCAAACAATGGATTGAAATTATGTTTAATGAAACAGATCCTCGACATTATCAAATTAGACATCATGGAAATTAGACACACTATTAATCCAGTTGAAAAAAAAATACATTTCTCCTTTTCTTGCTATTAGTCTTACGTCGGATCTAATTTAATAACACAAAATGTGAATGACTCCACTGCCTGTATGCTTTTGAAACGACAAGGTAGATGAACATCTAAACCCGTCTGTGAGAATCTGTCCAGAGGAATGTGGACTAATTACTGATCCCTTTCCACAGTCAGTCTCCAAGGAACCCTAGTACTCATCTGGACGGTCTAAAAGCTGCCTAAATGTATTATTTAACAACCTATAGAGTACCTATAAAGAATGTCAATGACTACAGTTGATTCGGAATCAGACATTAGTGTCTGCTTAGAAGGTGATTTAAATGACAAAATGACACTTAAAGGACAAACTTTAGACCTGGGATCGATATCAGAGACTGGCTGCTGCTTATGTTAAGCAGATTCACGTCCATGTGATGAAGTCAACTGAAACAGGGTCAAGCATTATGCTTAACGACCTACTAGAACACACACTGAGCTTGACAGGATTGTTCTTTAAAGGTTTGTTGGACCTCCTGGTTTCGACATGTTCATTTTCTAAAGAGCAACCATCGTTCAGTTGTCATGGCCTGACTATATCGTCTTCTACTTAAACGCCTCCGTGTCAAGGGGCTGAGGGAACATGTCCATATATCTGTGACAGATTCTAGTTCAACAAAGGTTTTCCATTTGCTGTTCTACACATCATTGGGCAAAAGCCACATATTCCTGGAAAAATGGGCACATTGGAGGTGATGTATTTTACAGTTTACTGAAGCAGCAGCAGCAGAGGGAGAATGTGGTTGTTTTGAACAATGACTATGTAAGCACACAAAAAATGAATACCTAAATTAGTTATTTACGCCTTCATCACCTGTCGACTGGACTACACTCCCTGCTCTCTGGCATCTGCAAAACAAACTCTATCCTGTTAAAAGGTCATTCATCATTCACTCAGCCATCAGTGTTTTAACTGCAACACAGAGACAAAACCACATATCATTGAGTCTGGCATCCCTGCACCAGCTACATATTGCTTTTCCAGTTGATACAATCTTATCAAATACTTTTTAAGACCTGACGGGCCTGGCCCCAGGTTATATTCTGACCTTTTACTGCATTTTGTCCCCTCTCCCACCCTAAGATCATCAGATGCTTCTCTTCTTCTTGTTCCAAGATCTAGACTCAAACCTTTTCAAAGCTTTTCAGAATATCTTTTGGGCTTTGGAATAACTGGCCTTTTCAGATCAGGGCAGCAAACTCTGTATCTTCTTTAGAAACCCACTTTTTTAAGTGATTTATTTATATTTATTTATTTGCTTTGTTGTATCTGTACTCAGCACTTTGTAACTGTTTCTGAAAAGTGTTATATAAATAGAATATTATTCTTATTAACTAAATACATCAAAGAGTAGTACAAATATGTAAAAAAAAAACTTTATCAACTGATAACTGATGAATCACATGAGACTGTCTATAAACCAAATGGCATTAGTTGGTTAATTAGTGGAGTGACGGAAAAGGTGTTGGATAATGGCCTCCTTGTTTAAGTCATTTTTGAAGCAAAGTGAGCATTTGCTGTTTTTCTTTGTTTTATATTACTTTTAATTGAACATCTATTAGTTTTTAACTGTTGCTAAGTTACACAGGAATTGGATGCTTCTAATGTGTATATTAATGTTCTCTGGTGTCACAAAGAGCTCACGAAGAAATAACTGAGCTTTATTGGTATTATTTGGCTGCAAATGTATTTAGCTTTACAGCATAGTTGAGTTTGCTTTCAGTTGACAAGCAGTTGAGCAGAATATGCCCAATTATGCGCTTTTATTACACATCATATAAAAACTGGTGTGTGCATGCATATGTTTATATTCCCCACCTAGTTATTATATTTTCACAAGGTTTCTTTTGACATGCTGGGGGTGTATGTGTTTAAATACCTGTAATTAGCAAACTCTTCTGTGCAGTAGTCCTACTGATTCAAAGAGATGCATATGAAAAGGGAGCTAGCAAAATTTCATTTCATTTCATTTCATTTTATTATTTATCTCAAACAATCAACAATGTTGCAAAAGAAAAAAAAATTAAAACCACAAAATAAAACACAAACAATCAGAATTTAACAAAAAAATAAAAAATAAAAAAGGATTAGTTCGAGAAGGAGCAGGTGGAAGCAAATAGCTTATTTGGTCCTGCCCCTATTTCACAAAATCATATTATTACATAGCAAATAGATATGCAAATACAGCATACAATTGTTCAGGTCTTACAATAACTTACAACAGTATACAACAATACCTTTACATTACAATTCCATTCCTGTGTTTCGGTCTATTCCTTTCTGTATTGGTCAAGTAATGATATCTTTAATCAATTTTTGAACTGAATGATGTTATGGCTCTGTTTGATGTCATTGTTCAGTCCATCCCATAAGGTTGCCCCACAAACTGAAACACACATGCTTTTAACAGCAGTTCGTACAAGAGGTTGTTTGAACATACATTGTCCTCTTAGATGATATCCCCCGTCTCTTTCATCAAACATTGCGCGTATGTTACATGGTAAATTATTTTCTTTAACTTAAAACATAAATTGTGCAGTTTTAAATGTAACAATGTCCATAAATTTCAGCAAATGTGAATTAAAAAACAGATGATTAGTGTGCTCATAATACCCGGTGTGATTTATTATCCTGATTGCTCTTTGTGCAAATATTTTGTAAGTTGCTTTTGTAGGTATTTCCCCAAAAATCCACACAATATAACATATATGGTCAAATAAGTGAGCAGTACAGAGTATGTAATGTATTTTGGTTCAATATGTATCTAGTTTTGCTCAATACTGTTTCGTTATCAATTACTATTTTAACATCTGTGTTTATAGTATGATTTCCAAATATCATGAATTTAGTTTTGTTCAAGTTTAAAAATAACTTATTTGAATCAAACCAAAGTTTTAATTTATTAATTTCATTTGTGACCATTTCCAGCATCAGCTGCAAGTTATCCCTGCAACAAAAGATAGTTGTGTCATCTGCAAAAAGAGTAAATTTTAGTACATTTGATACTTTGCAAATGTCATTTAGGTAAAGGATAAACAGTTTCGGGCCTAAAACAGACCCCTGTGGAACGCCACAGGAAATACTAAGGCTTACTGACCGGTGATTGCCCATTTAAACAAACTGATCTCGCAGTACCGAGCCCGGGGGCACACGTTTAGAAATTTGAAGATTCACGGTAGAATTAAGGTTCCTGGTCTCCCAAAATTTGGGGGAAATGAGCAGAGTGTTTTTAAAATGCTAATTCAGGTTTTGCATTATGGAAACGCAAAAAAAGGCATTTTCCCACAACAAAAGGATTATAAGAAGGAGATCAGCCAATTACTTGTTCACACCTTGAAGGAGATCAGAGAAGGAAAGGTGGAGAGAGACAGAACAAAAGGGAGTGGAAGAACACTGATAAAATGAGACAAGGCTGAGGGGTAGATTAAGCAGGAAGTAGACCGTTTCATTGCCACCACCAGCAACAAATCCCCCAATAATTACTGCACCCAATTTCAGTGGTACAAAATAAAGAAATAAAGGAATGCGGCTTAGGCATCAAAGCGTAAAAAATCCCTTTGTGTTTGAGAGCTGGATGCCAGTGGTCTCCCTCCTGGTATTATGGCAGATCTTATCAATGAGGGGGGCATTTTGTTGGCAGGATTACCCAGGCTTTGTGAAAGGGGATATTCATTAACTCCTGTTGACATCTCACAGAGTGATCATAATCCCACTAAGGAGCAGAGGACGGAGCACATGAACCGAAACAGAAGCTTTCTGCTGTTCAGTGACACTGAGATGTAGCCGTCCTTGTACTCTGACGGGAAATGCCAAAGGTTCACTCACGGAAGAGTGCTTTGCCCAACAAATAGAAAGGCCACTTGAGCGGTAAATAAAATTAGATTTGTGGGCACAAAGCTGGAAAAGCTTGCGTGTAGCATCCAATGCCACCCTGTAGGTTTCTAAAGGGACTTTTGAAGCTTGGATGTGTGTTTACTGCTTTGCACCATGTTTGTCCGTATCTGAGGCCACCGAGGTTGAGCTACGGTCAAACAAGCAAGTCACAACCTGAGTGAGTGTGATTGACTGTCAAGTGAACATGCCTCTAAGGGCCTCGGTATTAAACCAACAACTGAACAAGCATGCTCGCTTCAAGCAACAATCGGCCAGGTGTTTGGAGGTGAGAAAGTGAGCAAGAAAGTCTCATCTATATCCACGACCCTAAACTTCCGGGATTACCCCGTTGCCGCCGGAAATTCCGCCGTATGTCCTTTTTTTTTGTCTGGATTTCTGTTACCTAACGCTTTCTTTGCATCGGAATTCTAACCTCCGTTGGATCTGTGAGGACTATGGTTAGCTGCTCCTCAGATCTCTGCAGGGTAAATCCAGACAGCTAGCTAGACTATCTGTCCAATCAGAGTTTTTTCTCGCACGACTAAAACAACTTCTTAACGTACACATGGTCCACCAAAACAAATTCCTTCCTGAGACTATTTTCCAGCGGCACCGGGGGTCCGTGCAGCGCTTAGCGCCACCCATGACGATTTTGATTGGTTTAAAGAAATGCCAATAAACCAGAGCACATTTATCTCCTATCCCGGAATGCTGTGAGGACTAGCCAGACCAGAGGAAGGTCTGGCAAAGCGAGACTAAAGAAAGTCACAAAACTGCTTCCTTCACTTTTTAGCATGAGAAGAGAGTGTCCGAAAGTGTGAGCCATTATCCCCATTTGTACAACACTTTTGCTTTTAGAGATGGTCAGACAATAGGGTGTACTTCATGGTTTGTTTTATGCAAACTGAAATATATACGCTGCTCTTTAAGCCTCAATGAGCCACATTTACATTGTGCAAGTATTATAACAGATTACAATAAATACCCTGTGTGTGTGTGTGTGTTTGTGTGTGTGTGTATGTGTGTGTGTGTGTGTGTGTGGTGGATTTAGAGTTATTGAAAGGCACCTTTGAGCTGCGCTCAGTATCAAAAAATGACGTCATAAGTAATGTAACTTATTACTTTTGCAATTAGTAATGGAATGCCATTACTTTCAATGATGACAATTGATGACAATTGACATTTTTCAAGTAACTTATTCTACACTAATTGCATTACAGCATGTTGCGTAGTATTGAGTTTTCTAACTTATACACATGCTTTACAAACATTCCACGACCCTCACCTGGTGACTATATGACTGCTGTATAATTCATAATGCTGCGTGAGGTTTTGACATTTACAGCCAGTCTCCCTGCCAGCAAATGGACCATAGTTGTGTTGGTGCTTTTGATAGAAACTATTGTTCGCATTTGGCAACAGGAGTAATGCCAAGGTCTGCCTCAGTAATGAATGTGAGCTGGAATTAGAGGAAACTCATTTACTCATTTACTTTGAATGTGTGTACTGGAATATAAGAAAAGCATGAGGCCACACTGTCCACCTCTTTTCCTCTGCCCTCTCTCAGCAGGCTCAGGCCTGCAGTGTCCACAATACCTTGATGAAATATGCATCAGCTGTCTCCACTCTCCCTGTTTTTCTGTCCTCCCCCTTCCACTCATGGCCGAGCAGAAAACTAGACCAAAGCCAGGTGAAGTTGTCAGTCTAAGCAGACAGCCTTGCAATGTTGAAGCACTGGGGATCTCTTACCTCACTGAGGTGTGCCTTTTCCAGAATCATTATTCACAGTGTTGGCAAGTGACAGAAATACAGACTGTGGTGCAAGCAGAGGTGGGTGAGCATACAAATCCTATGACCCGCATAAACCTGACTTTCTGTTTGACTGAAGGAACCTGGTAAATCCAACATTGACATTTATGTATTATACGGCATCCTCTTTAATACATGTATTTATTTTCAGGGTTATCAGCTATAGACATGTTATGGATGATGATAACGCTAATAAATAGATTTATAAATAAAAGGCATTAGCTTTACGCCAGTCATTGCAATTTAATCAAGTAAAGTCATTAAACATCATTGAGATGACAAGCAAAAGGCCACAATACAACAGTTTAAAGTCATATATACACATACCTGGAACACCAGTAAGTGTTACCTTTTTAAATATATATTTGTTTGTAAATGTTAGCATATTAACTCTAAGAGTTATAACATTTTATCCAGATGACACAATGGTTCTAGGCATACCAGGGTGTGTTAAAAAAAAGAAAAATACCACCTGATGTGTTTTTTTCCTTGCGCTTATCTGTACTAATAAGATTATCTTTGTCTTGACCAGTTTGTACAGACCCCAACAGATGTATTACCATAGAGACTGGTGGCAGATCACTGTAACGAGTAAGGCAGGTTAATGGTGGTTAGCAGGACTGTAAGGGTCAGTAAACCAAACAGCTTTATGTAGCAAACTATGACAGTTAAAGGGAGAGTGAGAGCTTTCCCCACTTATTCATTTTTTTCTCACACAGGGGCACTCTTACAATGACACTACAGTACATGACAGATTAATGCACTGGGTAGCTCAGTGGTAGAGCAGTCGCCGGCTAATTGGAAGGTTGGTGGTTTGATCCAGTGTCCTGTCGAAGTGTCATGGGAAAGACACTGAATCCTGAGTTACCCCTGATGCTGGCCATCGGAGTGTAAATGTGTGTGAGTGAGTAGGTGGCACCTTGTACGGCAGCCTCATCCTGAATGGTGAATGGTAAAAGCGCTTTGAGTAGTCGTTAAGACTAGAAAAGCGCTATATAAATACAGTCCATTTACTTGTTTGTAAAAAATAACTCTTGCAAACAGCTTTAGACCAAATCAGCACTCATGGGCATGCCATCTATGTCCATTTCTGGCATTTCATTAGCTGTTAGACAGGGAAATCTAATCCAACCACACACCTTTATGATAAACAAAAGCCTCTCAATCATCTTTAAAAGTCTTCATGTATGAAATATGAAATCACACCAGCATCTCTTTTTACACATATCTGTTTAATTGATTCACTATTCATCTCCCGCCTCAGTGATTAGGCCCATTAAAGCTCTTTTAATGGGACAATCTCATTCATGGGATTGATATTTGGGGAGAGGAAAGTACAGCTCCTTAGGGGCTGGGCTATACTGGAGTTTGCAAAAAGAGAACCTTGCAATTAAAAAATGTTTCAGCTAGACTTGGTAAGCGCAAGAGAAGAAAGAAAAGGGCCATTAGTGAAGCCAATTATGAATTAAATAATCAATACTTTGGAAAGCAATAAAGACATTTGCAAAAGTAAACACTTGGTTGAAAGATGTCTACTGTATGTAGGGTATATCCTGTAAATTGTGTTTGTTATAGCTTATATAATTTGTTAAATTTTAAAACTTTTTTTTAATCCTTAGTAAATATCCTCTGATCCCTTCTCCCAAAAAATCTGGTGTCACGGCACAATCATTCCTATGTTCCTATTGGTTGCCAGGCTGAGGTGGGTGTGTCTTACCTGCCTCACCACAGCTGCGGAGTTTACAAAAGCGTAAGTTGAGGAGACTGTGAGGTCAGTCGAGGAGGATGATGTGAAGATGTGTTTCGTACTTACGGTGGCCCTGAGAGGCCAAAGCATGCGACAATAAGACAACACGTGCAAATAAACCACAGCACGCAACAATAAGACAACACGTGCAAATAAACCACAGCACGCACTTATAAGACAACACATGCAAATAGCCCACACCACAATGGAAGTGTTTCCAGGGGACACTTTTAAGTGATGCACACTTGCCTCAATCATTGGCTTTCCGATACATAGACAGACCAGCAACAGGACAATTTTAACAATTTTTGCCATTTTATTCATCACTAAATTCACTTCTGAATGTGTTTTAGGCGAGAAATGAACTCTTTAGATTTCGAATATAGGCAGTCTTGCAAAAATCGTTGCCCAATTGACAATTTGTTTCAAAGTTTTCGGAATTGAGTAGCTCCATAAAGTGACGCGACAGCCAGCTAGTGCCTGCCGGGGCTGCTAGGTCGTCGCTCAGACAGTCCTAACTTTTCATCTCCAATCCTATCTGTATTAGTGAGAAGTGGTGCTGTCCTGAGTTGAAAGCCTACTTTACGGCTTTGTTATCGATTTAATAGGTGTGTGTGTTCGCGTCAGCCGCTGTCCATTTCCTAAGGTTCTGAAATGCAAACTACTTTTTTTTTTGAAGGGCGCGCCCGTGAGCACCCACGAGAGATACCCGTTTCTCTTCGGGAGACTTGTTAAATTATGACATAGGCTATATACATTAGATTTGGTATTTAGCTCATACTTTTTTTTGGTGTATTTGTTTTCTTATTTATTAGAAGTTGAGTTTCAGTCTGTATGATAAATGAACAGTTGTACATAAAGTGGTAACATGCTATGACATGTTATGTAGACTAAAGGGGAGACACCAACTTTTATAATTTGAATTGCTAATATCCATCTCCCTGGGCATATACAGTGCACTACAATACTATAGAAATGATAATTCCACATAACACTAATAGGGACACCTAGGACACGCCAGTGCATAGGCCTACTTCTTTTTATAATTCAAACTGACTTAAACTAATACACTAATACTAGTAGGGATCACGTTCCACTCTTTTGAATAAGTTAGGGGTGTTAGAGCTAAACCATAAACAATAAAATTAAAGCTAATAATAATTTAATTAATAAAAAATAATTTAAACAAGTCTCCCGAAGAGAAACGGGTATCTCTCTCCCCCCCGCCTCTGCCTGCTGCGCTATGGCCGTGTGTGTGTGTGTGTGTGTGTGTGTGTGTGTGCGCGTAGGCGCCGATTTATGTTTAAAAAAAAAAAAAGTTGTCAAAAATTGTTTGCATCATGAATGTTAGGAAATGGACAGCGGCTTAACTCTATTATAAAGCCGTAAAATAGGCTTTCAACTCAGGACAGCACAACTTCTCACTAATACAGATAGGATTGGAGATGAAAAGTTAAACTGACACATAACCGCGATCAGCTTCGTGGGAAATTAAGAATCAATGCCACCAACATAACCAATCACACTATGACAGACGCTCCACTCAGCACCAACTGCTATGTTTAATTTTAAATGAATGTAGCCTACTGGCAGCCTGGCACACGTAGGCTGCTCAGTATGTTATTATTATGTATCGCGGTGTGTGTGTGTGTGTGTGTGTGTGTGTGTGTGTGTGTGTGTGTGTGTGACGGCCGGCCAGCGAGGTTGTTAAGCCTGCAAGCGCTTGTGGAGTTTAACTCCGAAAATGCAGCTAACCACAGTCTTAAAATGGACGTGTTGTGATATTTAAACAAATAATCCATCAACGGCGAAATGAAAGCCTTTTATTTACGAGAGCGGTCTGAGAGACCTCCAGCTTAGAGCGGGGTCTCTGAGCACGACTGTCTGAGTGACAAGGTAGCGGCCCCGGCAGGCGCTAGCTGGCTGTCGCGTCACTTTATGGAGCTTCTCAATTCCGAAAACTTTGAAACAAATTGTCAACTCGGCAACGATTTTCGCAAGACTGCCTATATTCGAAATCTAAAGAGTTCATTTCTCGCCTAAAACATATTCAGAAGTGAATTTAGTGATGAATAAAATGACGAAAATGGCGAAAATTGTCCTGTTGTTGGTCTGTCTATGTACCGGAAAGCCAATGGTTGAGGCACGTGTGCATCACTTAAAAGTGTCCCCTGGAAACACTTCCGTTGTGGTGTGGGCTATTTGCACGTGTTGTCTTATTAGTGCGTGCTGTGGTTTATTTGCATGTGTTGTCCTATTGTTGCATGCTGTGGCCTCTCAGGGCCACCGTAGTTTCTGAATGTCGTGACGAAGATTCCTTTTCCTCATACAGTTGTGTTAATGTTTATGTCCGCATCTTAAATGTCAAGAATTAAATATCAAGTTTTCCCAGAGTATGACAGTGGATCATATATGTAGATTGAATGGTAAATATGGATTTCCCACTGCATTAGCTTTAAAAGTGTAGGTGGCATCAGTATGATCAGTGTGTTGGATTGTTGAAAACAGCTCCAGGCTATAGATTCAGCCTGCCTTACTCTAGCTGTCATGCCTGTAGGTGAGGCCTCTGGCATCCCCATAGGAGTGATCCTCAAAGGTACTCAGTGTGTGTGTGTGTGTGTGTGTGTGTGTGTGTGTGTGTGTGTTCATGCAGCCACTTGGTTACTATAATCAAAACCATTACTCATTTGTTGGGTGTATGCACACCGCACAGCTATATGCAGCCATTGTTTTTTGTAAAATGCCACACGGCTGTCATCTGTCACACATGATCTCAGTAGATTAGCTACTGAAGCACAAACAATTTATATGCCACACACAGGAAGTTCTTATAGTATTGCCCCTCTCCCCTGCGACCAACAAGTTCAAAACAAAGTTCAAACCTTCCCCGCTTAGTGGACATAACAGGAAAAGTACTAGTACTAGTAGTTAATGGCTTAAAGGAGTGATAATCAATGAAATGGTCTTTGGCAGCCACTTGCCACTTTTCCAGAAGAATGTACAGAACAGTTGATAGTTCATGAAACCTGACGACCAGTACGACCAGGGGTTTGAGACACACAAAGCACTTATTTCAAGATATGCACCACCATGCTAGAGACTCTTTGAAGTATAGGCATAGCAGTGCTTTGAGCTAAATGCTAACATCAATATGCTAACATGCACACAACAGTAATTATAACATGCTGATGTTTAGCAGGTATGTTTACCATGTTTATCATCTTAGCATTAGCATGCTAACATTTGTTAATTAACACTACACATAAAGTTCACCTAATGGTAATGCCATTAGCTCTGCAGGTATTTGGTCCAACCCGGTCTCACGGCAGTTCGTGTAAATGTCCACGTTATTCTTAATCTATTGATACGTGTTCACGGAGACGTTTTTCTCGTTTTTTACGTGTAACTGTCACGTTATTTTTTACGTGTAACTGTCACGTTATTTTTTATGTGTAAATGTCACATTATTTTCTCGGGGAAAGGACGCCGGGAGGCGGGCGAAAAGGTCGCTCCATAAGCCTTAAACACCGGAGAAAGGGCGCCTTAAACGCCGGGGAAAGGTGGCCTTAAACGCCAGGGAAAGGGCGCCTTAAACGCCAGGGAAAGGGCGCCTTAAACGCCGGGAGACGCGCCACAGTAACACGCGGGACAAAACGCCACAAGCAGGGACACCATCCCCGGGAAACAAAGCGCCGCAAACGGGACGCGATCCCCGCTCGCCCGGGTGAAAGTCCTGTGTTGTTTGACCCGTCCACCACCCAGACCAACCTCCCTACGCGGATTTTCGGCTTTTTATATTACTCCCTACAATTTTGTTCTGTGGCCACGAAATATGCTTCCCATTGAAATACATTACTTCACATTTTCGTGTTGTCCACCACGTAAAAAACGACAAAAACGTCTCCGTGAACACGTATCAATAGAGTCAAATAACGTCACATTTACACAAACTTCCATGAGACCGGGCTGTTTGGTCATATACTCAAGTATTGGACAAGTACAGATTTTGAACTGATGATGGCGCTAACATCATCAAAATCAGTAGACTTCATCCTCCGGGGATCGTGAATGTTTAATTTAATGGCAATACATCCAATAGTTGTTTGGGATATTTCAGCCTGGACCAAAGAGGACTGACCAAGCATGGCTAAAAAAATATGTTTCTGCTGTGTTACATCTATTACACCAGCAAAAAGAGTAAGAGGACTCCTTGAATGGGAGATCAATTGAATTTCAATATGGTTTAGAAAACCACATGAGTGGTAAGGTGTTAATGCATTACAAAATCTTCCCATGCTACAAGAAATAAGAGTGATGCAGCATTTTGGTATTTGCCAACTGCAATTATATTTAAAGAAATTAAAGTAGAACATTTTTAATCAAAGTTCTGTTGTTTTTCTGTTTTAGTCTGCTGTTTTACTGTGGCTGGAAAACATGGTACATGTAAATGGTGGTTTCAGATTTACCACCATTTACCACGTTAGTGTGGGCATAGCCTTAGCTTCTCCCCAGAAGGATATACAAATTGCATAAAGTGAGAGAGAGAGAGACAGGAAGAGAGGCGAGAGAGAGTGTCATGGCCTACTTGAGTAGGTGGATTAAGGAGGAGAGTAAAGAGAACACCTCTGATGATTTCTCATATTTATTTCATGACACGATTCTTCAGTAAATAATCTCTCCTCCAGTATTTAATCTTGTCCATGCTGCCGTATGTTTCTGCTCTGAAGATCTCATAATATTTTATCGAATTCCCGACCTCTTAAACTAGGCTAAAAGCTCTCTGACGGATTAGATATCCTTGGTCTCTGGCTTGTTTTTACTTCTTTACATTTCCGATATCCGTATTCATCTCCTCTCTTTTTCCTATTCCTCCAGTCCAGATTTCTTCTTATCGATTTCTTTCTCCTTGTTCCTCTAGCCCTCTACCTCTTGTGCCTTTTCTCTCTGTAGCTCATCTAGCCACCTCATGTCTTGCCCTTGGTTGGTTATGTAAGTGCCACTCTCCTTTTATCTTCCATGTGCTCATTGTTTTCTATTGCCATGGCAATCTGCTGCAGACATCATGGCAATGAGTTTCACATCTCCTAACACTATAATTAATCTCTGGCATTGATCCACTGCTCACAAATGATGCAATTTACGCTGATTGCTGACATATCGCAGGGTATTTTATCTTCATTCCTGTACTATGCATGCTCTCAGCTGCTCTATGCTTTCTGCATAATTTTTACATTTCTACATTTCATACTGCCATGAGAGCTGGGTTTAAGAGAATGGGCTCGCATTAGTGCTTTGATGTCAACTATTTGGTTGGATCTTTGCCAAAAAACTTTATGTATCCCCATTGCTCTTACTTTCCACTTCCTCTAACATCAATATCCGTCATAGAGCTGCATGTAGTGTGAGGTTTTCGGGTTTTGCTCTGAGCTAATCTCTCTTGGTTTTCAAAAGCTGAAGGCCCGCTGACTCCAGCATGCTGACTCTCGCTCCACTGTCTCCCAGCAGCCTGTTGCCATGGTTACCTCAGCTCAGTGGCAGGACAATGCAGCAGAAGCCTAATGTATGATACAACCTCCTTCACTAAACACTAGCTTTGCTTTTGTGTCGCTGTCATAAGCCACCTCCCTGACCCCTTCTGCACGCCCCTCCAACTGTCACAGTGCTTTGTGCGCCTGCCTCGGAGGCAAAGGCCCTCTCAGGTGGACAGCATGGTGAAAATTAACAGATGTGAATTAGTTTGTGAACACGTGTGCATGCTTGCAATTTTGTGAAATGGGCACATGCATGGGTCACGAGAGAGAAGCGACCATTCATTGACTTGTACTTGACTTCATCAAACGCATACCCTCGGCCAAATAACAGCGCATTTAGGCGTTTGTCTGTAAGCGGTCTGTATTGATGTGCTTCAAATTTATGCCAGCAGGAAGAAGGTAATGACCTGGTGGATGTGTCCTTGGAGGGATGAATCGAGAAAGAGAGGACGGTGGCTGAGATGGGGAAGATTTTGCATGAGATAGAACGACAAGGAGAGAAATTATAAAACCTGCTGAATGCTGAATGTCGTATGAGTAGTATGAGTGACAGTACAGAAGATAAAACCCACAGGAAGGCACTTCTTCATGCAACAGTTAGATGCTGTAGACTCTATGGAATGTTGGTCTGACATAGTGGGCCTCACCTCGGACAAAAATTAGACCATTTGGTAAATTGCAACTAGTAAAAGTATGCCAAATAAGCTTTTAGCAGTTCCTGTTTGTGCACTGTGCTCATTGGTGTACCGGCAACTATGATACTGAAGAAAACTGATGATTCTCAATCATGTTCTGGAATTATAAGAAGTATAGGCTTCATTTTTCTATGATTTCCAAGCTGATTTAAGGATGTTTATTAACTGAAGTCATAGTGAATCTATAAATATGTGTGTCATGATTGTGTGTTTAGTTGACTGAGTTATGATTACAATTATATACAATTATTACAATAAATTTGACGCAAATTTCAGCAATTGTGTTTAAAAGAAAGGGTTTTAAGTACCATAATTGCCTCCATGTGCCATGTGTCGCGGCTGATGCTCCAACTGCTGGGCCAAACTACAATGACCGACTTCCTGTTGTGTTTTTAGGACACCGGCATGCACTTTCCCTTTCCCCTTACACAGTATCTTTGTCTCATGTCTCTGCCTTAACCTCTGCTTAAGACTGACAATAAGACAGTTTTGGGAAATCTCTTTTTGTGACAAATTATCTCTCATATCCTTTTGCGAAACAAAAAGATGCATATTCTTACAAATGACGGATCATTTGTAAGAATCGTGATGCTCAGTCTGCAAACTGTCATCTGGCTAATGCTGTATGTTGTTTTAGGACACACTGTGCATTTCGTCAAAACATTTTAGGAACACTATGTAGAGAAATATCGTCTTCCTGTACAACAACACAGGATATGAAATAAATAAACCCCAAATCTAATTAATTATATGCTACTCTGTGCATTCCTATATTTGGGAAATGAGGCCATGAGTTATTTAAAGTCAAAGTGGGATAGATGGAGGGGCAAAAAAAACCAAAACCAAAAGGGTGAAGCCAGCAGAGAGAGAAAATTCTGAATGTCTCCCTCTTGCCCCAGGCTCATTGTCATCCCTAACAGTTTCATGTAATATTAACATGTCAGAGCAGAGGAGCGGAGCCGATCACAGCGCCTGTAATAACCGCCGACAGTTAGGACTACTTCCTTTCACAGGGAGGAGGAGAGCACTCTGACAATATCCCTCCTTCTCACCCAGTGGCCTAAATTCACAGCCAGGTAGACCTCAGGCCTCCCAATCTCTCCCCCAGGGCTATGTCTGATTGGGTTTATGTCACAACCGCAACCGCTACAATTTTTCTGTCCTCCTTGAGCTCCACGGTGAGTTATCATTGCCATGGTAATACAATAAAAAAAACATCTAATATCAGAGAGTGTTTGCAGAAAGACTACTTTCAATGTAATTTGAGCTTATAATGCAACAAATGGATACAGTGTTTGTCTGCAGGTTTGATTTAACAAACTACAGAGATATTATTTCCACATCTTGTCGGGTTCTTCCATGTTGTCGCACATCGTAGAGGATATTTGTCATTGGATTTCAGAGCTCTATTGGTAGGCGAGAGAAAGACACCTCATATCCACCCACTGTCTATACAACAGAACAGCTTTGTTCATATCCCAGCTCAACAAGTCACACAATCATCTCTGATGTGGTTTCAAATGAATCTGTTCATGCATTAGACAAGGCTTTCTCCGTTTCTATGCTACAAAACACAAAGAAGAAACCTGATTGAATTGCCTAGAGCACATGCTCACTAGAAAAAAAAGGTATAATGGATAAAGGCAAAGTGATGCCTCTCAGCTCTGATTAAAATAAAGTATTGTCTGTAGAGCAACCACTGATGAGCCATGAAAACAGTGACAGATAAACTACAGGGAAATGATCTTGGCTCAGTGAGTCCAAAGAGCAACTTATAGCCTGGACCCAAACCACAATGGGACATCAGTGTCCTCCCCCCAAAAATTCACACAGGGAACACCGTGAACAGGCAGCAGAGATCAAAACTGAAACAATCCTGTCATTATCTCAGTTATTGAGCTCCACCAGGTGTGAGCTGACCGCTGGGTAATTTCCTACTTAATTACAATGCATGCCACCATTTATGAAGCATAATGACAGTCTCCCTCGGCTCTGTGCTGTTGAGACACAAAGGCAGACTCATATTGATCAAACTAAAGTGTTATACTTTTCAATGCTGAGATGTTTGATGTTATTAGGATTAGGCTTTCTCAGCCTTTTGAAATATACCAGACAGAAAAACAGAGTGCCCGGTTTTTGAAATGTCAAAGAACATACAAAACAAATTGAAAACCTCTTCTATTTCACCCTGCTCAGTGAAGTAAGACTTTCTATTTGCTTTTAGACTTCATTTTTTCTTGATTAAAGGATTGTATGTTTTACTCTATTATACAATAATCACAGCAACAACAAAAAAAAAACTTGAAGGTATTAGAGTGCAGAAGCAGTAGTTCCCAATCAATAATCTCACTAGTGCTGAAGTATGAGAAAGATTAATCTATAGAGAGCCAAAGTGAAACCAGAACTCCTGGGTTCATTTCTAGAAGTAATAAAACCTCCTTTAAAATCACATTGACATTTGTATTAATGCAACTTACCATAACCGCATAGCTTACTCAAAAATATGCCTTGTACACACACACACACATATATATATATATATATATATATATATATATATATATATATATATATATATATATATATACACTCACCTATAGGATTATTAGGAACACCTGTTCAATTTCACGTTAATGAAATTATCTAATCAACCAATCACACGGCAGCTGCTTCAATTCATTTAGGGGGGTGGTCCTGGTCAAGATAATCTCCTGAACTCCAAACTGAATGTCAGAATGGGAAAGAAAGGTGATCTAAGCAACTTTGAGCGTGGCATGGTTGTTGGTACCAGACGGCTGGTTTGAGTATTTCCCAATCTGTTACTGGGATTCTCACACACAACCATTTCTAGGGTTTACAAAGAATGGTCTGAAAAAGGAAAAACATCCAGTATTCTGCAGTCCTGGGGGGCGAAAATGCCTTGTTGATGCTAGAGGTCAGAGGAGAATGGGCTGAGTGATTCAAGCTGATAGAAGATCAACTTGTACTCAAATAACCACTCATTACAACCGAGGTATGCAGCAAAGCATTTGTGAAGCCACAACACACACAACCTTGAGGTGGATGGGCTACACCAGCAGAAGACCCCACCGGGTACTACTCATCTTCACTAAAAATAGGAAAATGAGGCTACAATTTGCACGAGCGCACCAAAATTTGACAGTTGAAGACTGGAAAAATGTTGCCTGGTCTGATGAGTCTCGATTTCTGTTGAGACATTCAGATGGTAGAGTCAGAATTTGGCATGAACAGAATGAGAACATAGATCCGTCATGCCTTGTTACCACTGGGCAGGCTGCTGGTGGGGGTGTAATGGTGTGGAGGATCCCTTTCGCCTTCAGAACTGCCTTAATTCTTCGTGGCATTGATTCAACAAGGTGCTGGAAGCATTCTTTAGAAATGTTGGCCCATATTGATAGGCTAGGGTCAAACACAGTATTAGTATGGTGTTCCTAATAATCCTTTAGGTGAGTGTGTATATATATATATATATATATATATATATATATATATATATATATATATATATATATATATATATATATATATATAAGGATAGTATTTAAAAGCAAGATCTAATATTATATTTATTTGTATTTTAACGGTCTTTAATGAGCACCATTTTCCCCATAGATTACAGCTAAAAAGTTGGAAAAAAACAATAGTAGAAGACAGGGTGAGGAGACCAAGTTACGAGAATGAAAGAAAGTGTTGCTGCAGTAGGTTTCACCAATCAGCCATGGTTTTAAGCTGCTCTAATCAATACTTTTATATTAACAAGGATCAACTGACTGTGTGATGTGAAAGGAGAATCATGCTACAAAACACAAACTCCTTTAGCTCTACAGTGCGTATTAGTGACTTATTATTTTGGTTTTACAACCCGCAACGCTACTGTATGTTGTGCATGTTTAATTAATTTCAGAAAGATAGATGAAAGAATTTCCAAATGAGAGATTGCATCGATTTACAGGAGCTAGTGGAACAGTGGTAAGCCAGAAAGTGACAGTGAGTCTTTGGCTCTCTATTGCGGCACTCGAGTAGTGGGTGTTCACTGCTTTTCTCTTTCTGATAATTAGTGCATGCTTTAACAGGAATCCTGACCAAATCCATTACCCTATTTATTGCACTCAGACATGCATTAGTGGAAACTAAAGTGAAGCATTACTTAATCTTCAAGTAAGGTTATTCTGTAGGGCCTCTTAGACATCCCTTCTAAAAAAAAGTAAAGAAAGTTGATTCTGTGTCCTGTGAAATTCTCATACCCGAAGGCCAAAGCACTCCGAATGAATTACTTGAATAAATATCCAGTGAATAAATTGATTAGCCAAATTGGCTTCACAGATTAAATAATGATAGTGTTGTATCTCAGCTTCACTGTGAAGACAACTATATCTCAGTGCTGTTAGATGAGGTCATGTGGTGTGTAAAATAATAATCTGATGAGTGCAGTTTGTCCCAGAGCTGTGGAAAGATAAATCACAGCGGTTAGATACACAAGTGCCTTTGGAGTCTCTATCGCTACCTATTTCTCTTTCCTTCTTGCCCTCTGTGTCTTTTGGCCTGCATTCAGAAGCATAGAGGGCGCCATGACAACAGCTTTATTAATTACATCAATCATCGGTAACACCATGGCGACCAAGGGGAGCTCTAATCGCTTCTAACCCAACTGACAATTTCTTTTCTGAGGGGCTCATTGCAGTCTGCATTAACTTGAAGTGTGTGTGTGTGTGTGTGTGTGTGTGTGTGTGTGTGTGTGTGTGTGTGTGTGTGTGTGTGTGTGTGTGTGTGTGTGTGTGTGTGTGTGTGTGTGTGTGTGTGTGTGTGTGTGGGAGGAAATCTGATTGTCTGTCAGTGGATTGTCTGTATGTACTGGGGGCGCAGGGGAAAAGAAGTTGTTCCCTTGAAGTTGTTTATAACAATTGCCATCAAAACTTTGTTATCCCACTTTGCTTCGAGGGAGAAGTAAAACGTGTGCCAGTTTCCTTCATATTAACACAACATAACTCCTTAAATAAATTTTCTGCCTCGTGTTATATGGATTTTTCTGTATAGATACCATTTTTTATTTTTCTGCTAGTGCTGGTAGTTTTCTGTATGTGTTTTTACAGTTGTCTTGATCTCTTGGTTTCAAGTAGTGCAATTCACGTACTGTGAATAGGCTTACTATTTGAAACTTTAGCCATGCTAGCAGCATTGCTGCACCGATCGCCATGTGGGGCTGTCAATCTACCCATTTGGTAGACTACTTTTGTCCCGCAGCACAGCTGGGGGCACTAGCAACAAATTCAGGTCAGGCAGTCAGTTTTCAAGTGATTGCTGAGATCGCGAAATGCAGCAACATCACTAAGAAAAGTTCCAACGGGGCAACAAACACAAGCTTGAAAAGTAATGCCCATGTTAGTCAGACTTCTTAAGAAGAGATAAACAAAGGTGAAGGGTAAAATAAACCTTCCATTATAGACATCAGGCCCTATCTTGCACTCAGTGCAATTGCCTTTGTAAACCGACGCATGTATCATTCCTATTTTGCACACGACGCACAGCGGACTTTTCCCTCCACAGACGCACGTCGGTAAATTAGGGAATGTATTTGGGCTCCAGGGGGCAGTTCAGCGAAAAGAGGAGGTGTGTTCCGGCGCAAACATTACGTGGTGCTATTTTGCAGTTTCAGAAAACAATTCCGCCACTGACCAGGAAAAACCTGGTCTAAAGTCAGTCATAATAGCAGTCCGCCATGGAACAAGCGCGCCTGCTCTTAAAGGGAATGTGAGATGACGCTCTGATTGGTTATTTTCACGTTATGCCCAAACCACACCTAGCTACTTCAGACCAACCCATTTAAGATTTGCGTCAGGCGCAAGAGTCATTTATCCCGCCAGTATAATAGCAACAGCGCCCGAGATCCGCCCACAAAGCTACTTGCGTTTGGCGTTTCATACTTGCGTTTCAGATCGTTAAAATAGGGCCCATCATCTTTGATCTACTTGCTGTAGTTTTCCTGTGCAATGAGATTTTATTTTTTTGAGGATCTCCTTACTGTAAAATTATGTTTTGTTCACAAACATCACCATTGGACCTATTATTGAACGGAATGGAAACAAGCGGGGCAATAAACATTGCACACTAAGCAAGCCGACAGTTAGTTATCAGGTCTGAGATCAATTACTTAAAACTACACAAGTTAAAATAAGCAATCAAAACAATAGACAGAGCTAGAAAAATAAGTTATACATTAACAAAAGCTTTCCTTTAGTAATAAAAATCATTAAACTTAATCAAATTTGCATCTTTTGATTTGTTTTTATATTTGTATACCTTTTTCTGCTTTCTGAACATCATCGCTTTTGTGCGCCTCAACACTTCAGCTTAAATATGATGCACACACCTGGCAATCACAACAGTCCTAAAGTTCCCATTTCACAGAAACGGGGAACACTTGCATAATATTATTTGTCTGTGGCGGTGTGATTTCTTGGCAGGCATACAGTACAATGCCTCATTAATTAAGCATAACATGATAGGCATCCCTCACATCCTGTACAGTTTGAGCTGATCAGGCAGATGGTTCATGATTTCTTAATGGGGAGAACTACTTAGCATGAATACTAGCTCCGTTGACAGATCAGTGGTAGTGAGGAGGTGAAATTCAGTGTATTGCTCTGGGTGTGCTGTTTGTCTGAATGCCACCCCACTTGCGCAGTGTGTATTAAAAGGTAAATTCTTCATTCGAGACTTGGTCAAAGTCAAGATAGTTAGCTTCCTGTGAATAATAAAGAGAGACTGCTTCGTCAGAGTTAATGCCCAAAGGAGTTTAGCTTAGTCATATGAGAATTGAAAATTAAAAGAAGAATTGTTATAGCAGTAATCGGTGGAAGACATCTCTTTGTTTCTTTGCTCAGAGACTCTGATCTGAGTTCTGCCAGCTGACAGCAGCAGGCTTTGGGCAGAGCTCCATCAGATAGCTAGGCCGGTGTGCTGGCACAGTCTCAAAACGTGTCTCTTTGATTCTCATAGAGGTTTTCTAGAGCCTCATGTGCATACATACACGATGCACAGACACACATAAGCCCCTAGCATTTGTACAGCTTTCATTCACAGTGATTTACTTGGACTTTTTTCACACATACTCAGACTTGCACACACAGAATCTGAAGATCTTGGAACTTATGCTGTCTCAGCGTGTGTACCAGTGATTCATCAGCATTTTGGAGCTATGGCGCATGTTTTTTGTTTGTTTTTATGATGTATTTAGTATTGTGACATACAATTGTGAAAAGGTTTGCGCTCTTGAATACAGGATTTTTAAGTAGTGTAAGATGCACAAGCCAATATCAACAGTCCGCTCTCAAAGAAGAGAAACCCACAAAATGACCAAAACAAAATAGAGAGCCTCTTCAGATGCAAAATAAATCAATTAATTACAAGTGAAAACGGTGACAAAATGTAAAAGGATCAAAACATGTCAACATTTTATCGGAGGACCATCTCCAGCAGAAATTATTTAGGGTTATTCCTATAGTGGCTCAAATTCAGTTAAATTGATGCCACATAGTTAGATATTTTCTAAGTGGAGTTACAATGGAGTCGGTTGTAGGTTGGGAAATGTGGGTCCAACAACAGTAATTAAACACTCCTTCATAGTATGATGGGATTATACAATACCCCATTTCTATATGGCACTAACATGTATGTGATTGTGTGTGATTGGATGTGCTTGGGGAGCAAGCATTTTGTGCGACAGTGGCAAGGAAAAACTCAAGTGGTGAGGAAAACTTCCTTTTAGGGAGAAACCTGGGACAGACCCAGGTTCTTGGTAGGGGGTGTCTAACAGTGCCGGTTGGGAGTGTGATGAACAGTGGCAATTATAGTCACAATAAAGATAATGGAACTATGACTAGAAATAGTAGTTGTAGTAGTTCATGGCGTAGCAGGGCACAGCAGGGCATAGTAGGACGTAGCAGGGCATAGCAGGGCACTGTAGGGCGTAGCAGGGCACTGAAGGGCATAGCAGGATGTAGCAGGGCGTAGCAGGATGTAGCAGGGTTTAGCAGGGCACTGCAGAGCATAGCAGGGTGTAGCAGGAGATAATATAGGAGAAATATGATCTCTTTTCTTAATTCTTGTTAGCACACGCGCTACAGCATTCTCGATCAGCTGGAGAGTCTTGAGGGACTTATTTGAGCAACCTGATAGTAAGGAATTACAATAGTCCAGCCTGGAAGTAACAAATGCATGGACTAGTTTTTCAGCATCAATTTGAGTAAGGATGTTCCTAATTTTGGCAATGTTAGGTGAAAAAAGGCTATTCTTGAGATTTGTTTTAAGTGGGTGTTAAAGGAAATATCCTGATCAAAAATAACGCCAAGATTTCTGACAGTAGTGCTAGAGGTCAAGGCAATACCATCCAGGGTAGCTATATCTTTGGATAATGAGGTTCGGAGGTGTTTAGGGTCCAGCACAATAACCTCGGTTTTGTCTGAGTTTAACATCAGGAAATTGTATGTCATCCAGGATTTTATGTCCTTAATGCATGCTTGAAGTTTAGCTAACTGACTGGTTTCATCTGGCTTGATTGATAGGTATAATTGGGTATCATCTGCATAACAGTGAAATTTAATGGAGTGTTTCCTAATAATATTGCCTAGAGGAAGCATATATAAGGTGAATGGAATTGGTCCAATCACTGAGCCTTGTGGAACGCCATGGCTAACTTTAGTGTGCCTTGAGGATTCATTGTTAACATTAACAAACTGAGATCGATCTGATGAATAGGACTTAAACCAGCTTAGTACGATTCCTTCAATTCCAATTAAACACAAACACAAGACTTTCACCCAGGAAAACAGTTATTCATGTCCCGAGAGTACTACTTGGAACCGGTGTCTTAACCCAAACCCCAAATTTTTTTCTAATCTTAATTATACATTTTGGTGCCTAAACCTAATTGACTTTGCTGCATGACAATTACCGTTTGTCAGCCTAACTTAACTGTAATGGCCGCTATAAGGTCTGTCACCTCACATTGATGGTACCTGGTTCACAGTCACCTTTTCTTGGCTAAACTTAATCGTAACAACCGTTAAACTTTATTGTCATGTGACCAGTCGTCTAAACTTTGTCACATTACCGGTTGCTGTAATTTCATAAGATATCACAGAAATTGTGGTGCATAAGTTTTCGTACGATATCATACGAACTCGTTCATGAGAATGCATTGTGTTAATGCACCAAAAAAGGATATTATTGCAGTTGCTCAAATCACAACTAGATGCTGTGTCACCATGACAACTCTGACTGCACTTCAGAGTGACTGACAAAAATCCCAACTTCTGCCTTGAAAAATAAAGTCAAAGCATCATTCAATGTCATGGCCTCAGCAGCTTGTTTCCATTATTTTAATACATGTTTTGGTGGCGATGTTCTTGCTTAATGAGGATTTTTGCTTGATGTTTGCCTAAATTTGGATTTTATGGCTCCATTAACTGCAAAGATGGCAGAAAGTGGTAAACCTAAATGGAAGCTTTCAAGCAATAACAGCATATGGAGGACACCACAGATGCTACTGCTAGTTTTTACAGTCCAGTGATTCAGTACTAATGTTGCCATCCTGCATGTAGTTCATACATGGAGTATTAAATGTTGCAGATATCAAACAACAAATCATGCACATTTAAATTATGCAGCACAAGCACTCAAGCACATACATACGCTAATCAATGAAATAAACAGATTGACAGTGACTTGAGACCATCTGCATTTCCGTAGCTTCTTTTTTAGCCACATTTTGGTCTAAAGATCGTTCCACCGCTTTGGTCCAATCTGTATATGTTGGCATGCTAACACACCAAACTGAGATGGTGATGTAAGAATTATCTAAAAGACGTGTTCTTCGATTTCTGAGGAGGAAGGAGAGGCTGGGGTCGAATTGAAAGTTAAGCAAAAGGTTTAATGAACAAGACGATGAAAACAACAGTCAAAACACAATCAAAAATAAAACATAAAACACTGCCAGTAGCAGACTGCAAAACATGCTTCCCCTGTGTGGGGACACAGATTGCAGCCATGCGACATGACAAAACAAATGTTACACTGCAGCTGACAGCGGACTGAATCTATGATTCTCCTTGTGGAGTCATATAAAAACAATCATGTGACATGACAAACAATACACTGTAAACAGCGGACTACAGAACCTTGTGCCCTTGTCGGGTCCCAGGCTTGTAGTCCTGAGACATTCCCCAGATCACACATTTATTCCCTAAACCTGGTTGGTTCCTCAAATGAAATCTTCCCCTATTGGTCAGATGTCTCTCAAAAGAAAGGTGTACGTTACCAATCAATCCAACTATATGAATACACATTCTTTGTTCTAATCACGTCTGGCCTAGCATGGGGTGGCTCCCCGAAAAGAGACAACAGTTAGCCTACCTTTCCTGTGGGGACAATGAGTTTTCTACAGCATCTACTTTCATGCTAAATAACCGACATGACCTAATTAATTCTATTAGAAGCTGGAGATGGTGTGAGCCAAACAAATGCTGATTAGGCTTAATCAGTATTGAAACATTCCTTCACTCAGTCACACAACAGTTGACATTTTTAAGTTACATGTTTTTACCTAAAAGTATATTGTACTAAAACATAAGCATATTTTTAACTTTTTTAAACCTAACAGTGACCATGGTAAACATTGAACCTGCTAAACATCGGCACGTTAGCATTGTCATTCTGAGCATGTTTGCATGCTGATGTAAGCTTTTAGCTCAAAGCACTGCTGGCCTAAGTACAGACTCACACAGAGCTGCTATCATGACTGTAGACTCAGTAGAATGATACTGGGAGAGAAGCCTATGTTTTCTGTGGTTTACTTCTATTCTGCTCTATTCTATGCATGCTTGACTGTCCATAGGGCTCACTGCTTGTGGATCTAATGAAGTTTTATCTCCAACCACACCTCATTGCTTCAGGCGAGTCTCCAGTGTTAGGGTTAGGGTAGTCTCGCATTGCCAGATCTATCTCCACAGCGAGGAGAAAAAACGGTCAGGGGTCGTCAGCATTTCTTTAAACCAATCACAATTGTCTTGGGCAGCGCTAAGCTCCGGTCGCAGCGGTGTTGGATCTGTAAAATGGTCTGGGAAGGAATTTGTTTTGGTGGAACATTTGCACCCCGCTAAGAAAACGCCACGTACAACATTAAAGGGATACTTCACCGATTTAGCATTCAGCTTTGTATCAGTAGAAACCCAATAGTATTTCTGAATGACCGTGCCTCCCTCCCTCATGTCCCCCTGAGACGAGAGATTTCTGCATTTGGGGCCTGGAAAAAATCTTCCGATGACGTAAAATGACGATTTTTGCGTCATTGGAAGATTTTTGGGCCAGAGGCAAAGGACTACAGCCAGTAGTAGGATCTACTTCCGTATGTTTTCAACACGCCCCACAGGGGTTGGACTGCGGCGAGTCTGGCCGAGGTATTCCGAATGAAAACGACTGTCAGCCATCTTGAATCTTCGCTAAACAGGCTTTCGGTTTTCAGCAGAAAACATTTACAACAATTATCTGCATTCAAACTACCGGACGTTGTACCACCGGGATACATCGGTACAGATCGGAGAATATGGAGGAAACGCGTTATTACAGACGCAATACCCGACACTACTGAGCTTCGCCTGCACGGAGACCAGCGGTGTCGCTCAATGCCGCTAGCCGGCGAGGGGACATCCTCATCGGCTAGCTGGAAAGCTAACGCTAGCTGTCCACCTGTCCCAGCCATCCTGCTTGCAAGTGTCTGCTCATTAAACAACAAGCTGGACTACTCTCTTCAACCTCCTCGCAAAATCCCAACGGTGTTTGTAACGTGTTTGTTGTGTTTTGTTGTTTATTGGAAACATGCCTGAACAACACGCTACCGCACCGCCGGACTATCCAGCTACCAGGCTGCTCTCGCCGGCCCGTGGAGGTGGGCTGTGTTAAACGGACTGGTGTAGAAATAAAATCCAACTAGCTACTGCTAACTGCTGGTGGAGCTTGTGACTGTTAAATGCCGACCATTCGACATTCCACGCTAATTCACGGCTGTGTTGTATACCCTGTGTGTTAGCTACACCAATGCTAGTATGCGTTGCTGAACTTTACGGATCCTGCTTCGCAAGTGTCTGCTCATTTAGACCACAAGCTGGACTACATCCAACTTCAACGACACTCCCAACGTGAGTTCAGAGACTGCCGTGTTTTTGTTGTTGTGGAAACCTGCCTGAATAGTGTACGGACTGTCCAGCTACCAGGCCTGCTAGCCCTCCGAGCTAGAGATGCTCTGTCGCCGGGTAAAAGAGGTGGGCTGTGTTAACACCGAGTGGGGCGAAATGTGGTGATTTGTATCCATTTAACTGCTAACTGCTGGTGGAGTTTGTGACTGTTAAATGCCGACTTATTCTACATTACACACTAATTCACGGCTGTGTTTATGTTCGGTGTTTACAGCCCACCAAGCGTAATGCTAGTATGTGTTAGCTGAACTTCACGGAGCCGCAAAGTGTGTGTACTAAATGTAGCCTGTTTCGTATGTCGTTTTTATATAATGTCGTTTTTATATATGTTAAATGTGTAACACCACTTGAGTCACGATGAAACGTTGTTTCGTGTATATGGTTGAAATGACAATAAAACACGCTTGAGTTGAGTTGAATGCCTCTGTCAAGCGGTAGGCGTGGCTTGGGAGTGGACTCAAAGCAACGAAGCAGGTGCATTCTGGGATTTGGTGTTTTTCATCCTTATAAGACCAAAACACATTTTCTGGCTTTTCTCGGCCTAGAAGGCACCAATTTCAATTTTTTTTCACATTTCTACTACATAAGTGACCCAATTTAAAGATATATTCAGCTTTCCAGCGGTGAAATATTCCTTTAAATTAAGTTATGTAGCTTACCCGAAGATACCATAAATAATTGTGTCAGACCATTTGTCTGGTGCTTAAATGGTCTGAAATGTTTTATTGGTTTCACCAACTAATTTACCTTCACCTTCTAATGAGGCAAATGGTAGCAATGTCATTGTCACTTTTTCTGTGTATAAAAGGTTTTGTTTTCCGGCATTGGTGGTTAATCTTCTTCCCTCCTCTGTCGCTCTTTCTCTCTTTTTCCCCTTTTGATTCTAACAGCTCTAATAACAGCCTTATCTCCTTCCCTTGATGCAATTTGTCACCGTCTTCCCCCCATGTGGACAAACACGCACTATCACTCAGCACACTGCTCGGCACAGCTCGCCGAGACACGTTAATGAAGGTCAGCGGGCCACTCCACACTCATGGCTGCTTCCACTGGGCTCTCACCCACCTGATACCCTCTCCACTCCCCCTCAACCCTCCTTGAAGGCTCTGTGATGACTCCCCACCTCAATTTATCCCATCTGGTTAATTTGAGCTGCAGCCACAGAGGAAGTCCTGAACTTGATGATAATCAGCTAAGACACTTTGAAATGAATGAGGACTTTTTATTTTAGCTTTCACTTTCCATTTCTTCCGGGTGGAAATGTTGAGAGCAGAGACGTGCCGCAGTGCAACCCAGAGTTGAACTGTAATAGAAATATTATTGAATGGATCTTTTGAAGATTGATTAAAGTTAAAAATATACAGGGAAATTTCAAATTGGGAAATGCACCCATCTGAACATCACGCATCCACAGTGAAAGTACAAAATTAGTAAAAGTGCACTGTTTATTTAATGAAATTTTAGAGATAGAAATATTGCTCCCTTTTTTGGGCATGGTATTATTATTAGATTATACACAATCTTTCTGACTGATTAGGCTTCCATATATGCATGGTATAGCTTTACTAATGCTTAGTATTCTTTTCATTGGAACCCTGACAGTATACATTTCCACACGCTTCAATGTAATCAGATGATCTTAATTCATTTGTAGTGCTTTGGATGTGGTAGAATGGCTTTGTTCCCTGCTAATTGGTATAATGCAGATGGAAATGGAGATACGGTAGTAATGAGTTCTCATTGGATTAATGGTGTGTCACTACTACTAACTTATTATTTGAGGATTATCTTTACACTGTATTTTTCTTATTCTGACCTGATAAAATAAAAAGAGCTCACCCTCAGAAACTCCGCACATCGCTGTTTCACCTACTGCTCGACCATATTTCACTCATGGATGGAGACAGAGATTTGTAAGCTATTAACACAGTCTTGACCTTTTCCTTACAGCGTCGCACCACCTCGGGGAGACAGGGGTGTGTTTTTGATTTAGCTGCGGTGACAGTTCTGGATCCATGTACTCTTTAAGGATTTTCTGAAAGACAACAGAAAGTCTCAGAGAGCTTCGAGCTAAGGCGTGATAGGTGAGATTGTATCACCGCCTTCTCCTCTTCAGCAGCGCTTGTTGCTCACTGGAGACTAAGGGAATGTGACATGTTGAATCTTGTGAGCAAACCTGATTATACAACACCGGGAGATGTTGATTATTTCTTTTTTTTCTTTTTTTCTGTGCTAAACAAAACAGCAAAACTCTTCATCAGACCGCACCCTGATTTTTCATTTTCACCAGTGTCGCTGTGGGAGAGGTTCCGTCGCTCCCTGGTGACGGGCCAGCACACAGCATCATCTTGAGATACGAAAGATGAGAAGAAATATATTAGCTAAAAAAATCAATAGTGCATTTTAGTCTCCAGGAGGCATCCTAAAAAAAGAGTTATACTCAGAGGCAGTAAGCATAGAGTAAAATGTACACACACATACACTCGCACACACACACACACACACACACACACACACACACACACACACACACACACACACACACACACACACACACACACACACACACAGTATTCACCCCCCTTGATGGTCCCACAGTAGCTGACTGTGGAAGCTACTGGCACAGGAAATCGGATGAAGCATTATGCTTATGTGGCGGTGATCTGTTATTCCGGTGATGTGGGAAATTGTATTAAAGAAGCAATAAGAGGAAGAGGAGACAACTGCTGTGTACTATTTCAGTTTCCACAGGAATCTTTTTCAGTATCGTGAGGAGAAACAGGACTGTGTATGAAATAAATACAACCAAAATCACACTTAAGCCTCCCTGATTGCTAAACCAATATGATTGATCGTTTATCAGAACTATGATGTCTTTTACTTGGCTGCTTTGTTTGTTATCTTCATCTTTTGACTGCTGCATGAAGTTCTTATCAATCCACTAATTCTTTCTTGATATATGTGAAATAATCAAACTCTGATCAGATAGCCAGTAATGTGTAAAGCAAGGATTCATTTGGACTATTCTATCAAGATTTCACTCTTTGTACATTAATGTTATAACCACTTCCGTACTGTTAACTGCATGGTTGCTGTAGAGCGAGACTCCGTGCATACTGTATGCTGCTGTGTTGTTGGATAATGTTTTTTGAGGTATGGCCCTGTAAAACTCTTTGTGACTTATGTCTGTAAAAAGCCCTTTATAAATAATTTGGTAACACTTTACTCGACAGTACCGACATAACCATGACATGACACTGTCATAACTATGACATGACACTGTCATGAATGTGTCATAAACCTTATAAACAAGTCATAAACGTTTATGACTTCTGTCATTCAGTGTCATTCGGTTTTTGTCATGACAAGTTGACATTGTTGGGCTTGTCTTGATTATGACAAGTTGACATTAAATTTGTCTTGATTATGACAAGTTGACATTAATCAAAGTGATATTACCAGAAGTTGTCTTGGTCATGACAACTTGACATTAAATTAGTTTGGGATGTCTTTGTAATGACAACTTGACATTAACCAGGATGACATTACCAGAGGATGTCTTTGTCATGACAACTTGACATAAACAGAAATTCACCTCTTTTTGTATTCATGACATTTTGACCTAATGATTATTATAATTAGATGTGCAAGATTAGAGACCAATTCTAGCACTTTTCAGATAGATGTCTGACAGGAAATTTCACAAAACTGGGTGTTATGACACTGTTATGACAGTGTAACTAATAAATATTTGGACCTCAAGTAAAGTGGTACCAATTGTATTTGTCATTAAGATATCATAGATAAGACTTGCTGTCATTACCACATTATGACAGTGTAACTAATACATTCTTTGACCTCAAGTGGTGCCAATTGTATTTGTCATTAAGATATCATGGATAAGACTTGCTGTCATGACAACCTTATGACAGTGTAACTAATACATATTTTGACCTCAAGTGGTACCAATTGTATTTGTCATTAAGATATCATAGATAAGACTTGCTGTCATGACAACATTATGACAGTGTAACTAATACATATTTTGACCTCAAGTAAAGTGGTACCAATTGTATTTGTCATTAAGATATCATGGATAAGACTTGTTGTCATGACAACATTATGACAGTGTAACGAAAACATTCTTTGACCTCAAGTAAAGTGGTATTAATATACACAGAAATATGGCATACATACAGATAAACTAACTGAAAAAATAAAAAGTGTGCACACAAAAGAAACCCTTTTCAGTTCTATGAGCTCAATTGTTCTTTGATGACAAGAGTTCAGAGATGTTCAACATTGGGGCCCATATGAGTTTGGTTTCCGTTTGTCCTTCCACCATGAAGAATGAATCAAGGGAAATCCACCTATGTTCAGAGTCTTGATCCTGAACTGGGAATCTCTAAACCCTGGAAGTCTCTGGGATGTGAAGAATCAATGTCATTCAATGTCCCTCTGTGGACTGGGCCTCCCCTGCGTAGCCTTTTCACCTCCTCCACCTGTAGATAAGGCCAAAAAATTTCTAATAGTAGTAGTAATAAAATCAATTGCTTAGGCTACAATGAAAATAAAATGAGGTCATATTTCCGTTAACCCCTATTGAAATATCTAAACCTCTATTCAGTTTGTACAACCGTTCTTAAATTTCTTCTCTTAGGTATCAAACGTATATAAATCCCTTTCATGTACCAAAAGCACATTTATATTAATAGGCAACCTTTATACAAACAATGCATTTCTAATTCAAGTTGTATGGAACCTTAGTAACATTAACACAAAGAACAATTGAGCTCATAGAACTGAAAAGGGTTTCTTTTGTGTGCACACTTTATATTTTTTCAGTTAGTTTATCTGTATGTATGCCATATTTCTGTGTATATTAATACCACTTTACTTGAGGTCAAAGAATGTATTTGTTACACTGTCATAATGTTGTCATGACAACAAGTCTTATCCATGATATCTTAATGACAAATACAATTGGTACCACTTTACTTGAGGTCAAAATATGTATTAGTTACACTGTCATAAGGTTGTCATGACAGCAAGTCTTATCTATGATATCTTAATGACAAATACAATTGGTACCACTTGAGGTCAAAATATGTATTAGTTACACTGTCATAAGGTTGTCATGACAGCAAGTCTTATCCATGATATCTTAATGACAAATACAATTGGCACCACTTGAGGTCAAAGAATGTATTCGTTACACTGTCATAATGTGGTAATGACAGCAAGTCTTATCTATGATATCTTAATGACAAATAAAAATGTTAGCGCTTTACTTGAGGTCAAAGAATGTTTTCGTTACACTGTCATAATGTTGTCATGACAGCAAGTCCTATCAATGATATCTTAATGACAAATACAATTGGTACCACTACTTGAGGTCAAAATATTTATTAGTTACACTGTCATAACAGTGTCATGAGACCCAGTTTTGTGAAATTTCCTGTCAGACATCTATCTGAAAAAGTGCTAGAATTGGTCTCTAATCTTGCACATCTAATTATAATAATCATTAGGTCAAAATGTCATGAATACAAAAAGAGGTGAATTTCTGTTTATGTCAAGTTGTCATGACAAAGACATCCTCTGGTAATGTCATCCTGGTTAATGTCAAGTTGTCATTACAAAGACATCCCAAACTAATTTAATGTCAAGTTGTCATGACCAAGACAACTTCTGGTAATGACACTTTGATTCATGTCAAAGTGTCATAATCAAGACAAATTTAATGTCAACTTGTCATGACCAAGACAACTTCTGGTAATATCACTTTGATTAATGTCAAGTTGTCATAATCAAGACAAGCCAAACAATGTCAACTTGTCATGACAAAAACCCAATGACACTTAATGACAGAAGTCATAAACGTTTATGACTTCTTTATAAGGTTTATGACACATTCATGACAGTGTCATGTCATAGTTATGACAGTGTCATGTCATGGTTATGTCGGTACTGTCAAGTAAAGTGTTACCAATAATTTTACTTACTTACTTAACTGCTGGTGCATTCCACTTTAATAGCTGAGCTTGTTGCCTTTGGCCACGAGTAAATCACAAGCAGTACAGCGTTTACACGAGATAAAGAGTCAGTGATCCTCATGCATGATCCGTGTGGACTAATGAACTGTTTTTCCTCGCCTGTGTGGGAATAACTTACTTAGACCTTATCTTATGTGGTTTTCTATGATGTTCTGATGCTAGCCTAAGGCTAAAGGTTCCAACACAGACGGTTGGTTAGTTGATTCTTTAGGTCCAATGTCTATTTTATTTTTTTTAATTGTTGGTAACTACGGTATGTTTAGGTTAGAGAAAATGTGTGATTATGGCAAATGAACTTGGTTATGGTCAAGGAAGTGCTGTAGTTGCAGTTGTTTGCATGATTAACGTTCACATTAACATGTGAACGTTAATTGGAGGTCTGTGACAGGACGCTGACTCTGGTCTCCTGCATGGCAGTGGTTTATGGTGTCTTGCCAATCCAACTTAAAGGGCACAATTGCTACTTCCTGGCACTGAAGCTTGGCATTAGACTAATTATTTCCTCTGGATTCTGAGCTGTTCAAGTTGAATTATTGCAGTGTGTCTAGTTCCCTTTGCTACGAAGACTTGACATGCAGATACTTTCACCTCTTGCTGCATGTTTGCTGATATTGAACTGTGGAATAGTCCTTTTTCACAAACATGGCACTTGTACTTCTGCTTTGTCTTAACACTCTCACCGTTCACTGTAGTAAAGAAGTAAACACAGAAGTAAACTTTTTGTCACCTTTAAAGCTATGTCTACTTATTCTGTGATTCAGTATGTATAGCACACTGCACACATTCTCAGTGGCATACCTTCTGACTAGCTGTAACTGTTTACTGTAACTGTATAACTGAAAAAAAAACTTTATCATTTTGAATGGATGCAATTAATGGATTCAAAGGAGACATGCTGAGCTGGGAGACTGAAAACTCCAGAGTGCCTGTTCCCAAAGTTGCAGTGTGTTGCTGAGTGTTTCATGGTCGTTTCTGCGTGTGGTTACAGTGAGTTCCTACCGTAGGCTAATTGTGTTGTTTTAGTATTTGCACTGTGGTTAAGCTCTAAACATAGTTCTTTATAGCGCTTCATCTTGTATCTGATCATCTACCTTCAGGAAACGTGTTAACAGCACCATCATTTGCCTCTTGTCATCTTCATATTTAGCCCTCAGAAGTTTTTCCTGACCTAATGTTCTGCTCTTTTAGTTCTGGCTGCATTCGTAGGGATTGCAAACTTCTTCAACATTACAACACGTATCGTCCAGCCATGAATGGCGTTTCTTTGTGAGACACGCGCTTATCGCCTGGGCTGCTGCCATTCCTGATTTGTGAGAGCCGTCTCTGCCTCAGCAGTCCTGTATGTCAACACTCTAATTCTCCCCTGCTCAGCCTCAGGTCAGCTCTCTCTTCTATTAAACTCACATAATCCATGGCCACTGAGATCCCCACTCCAAAGAAAATTGCTCTACACTTGTGTAATTACCCGGATTTTTTTTCTATGTTCCTCTGTCTGTCTCAAGGGGTCTCCCTCTGTAGCAAAAGGAACAATTAATTTTGGGTCACTGCTGTGGGGCATTTGGAAATTAAAACTGTCTCTCTTGGATTATTCCAACTAAAATAAAACCGCTTGATTACTCCCTCAAGAATTTTTCACTCTACTCATTTCCCTAACCTCTAGTAGCCTTGATAATGGATGACCAACCCCTTGAGAGTTTTTGGGGGACTGGGATACTCTCATCAAAATTAAAGTACTTTAGTCTTCTTTTTTCTACATAATGCATAAGGCACTGTACACAATTGATGTTATTAATATTTTCTTCCTCTGGACTTAAAAAAACAATGCAAAACCCTTCCACCATCAACCTAAAATAATATAACTGTTTTGGATTGATTACCCACAATGCAACGTGCCTGCAGGCAGTTCGGTTGGAGATTTGGGTGTGTTATTCTTGTCGCGGCTAATGTAGCATTGAGTCGCTAGTAGTATTCAGCCCCAACTGAGTTTGTCTAAAGTTACGTCACTTTATCAGACTTTGTGCCGCCCCCACAAAAGGTTTCTACAACTTCTTTTTACATATGCAGTAGTACTCCCCCATTGGTGGAGTTCCCATTTGACTGTAATATATATCCCCATTAAACCTGTGGACTGAAAATGCACAGACAGAACTGATCAAACTAGTAGCTTTCTAAATTGTTAACAGCCATTATCTGCAGCTATGTAATAGTTTTTTCAAATTGCAAAACAAAGCCAAAAGCAGGATTAAAGCCTACGTTGTGTTGCAACATTTTATCGCACTGCATGAATCACGGTCACATGCAAATCAATGTTCTCTCTCAATCGCTCAATAAAAGTGCTGAATGACTTTTGGATCATCAATTGTATCTAGACCTCAGTGCAGCTATCTTATGAGTTTGAAAACACTGACAAAAAGTAAGACACTGTTGTGCAAATGACTACTAAAAAACATTAGTAGAGGTACTCTAATTTAACGATCTGCCCAGGGACAAGACAACCTTAAATTTATTTTGAGAGCAGTTTTGGATCCCCTCTCCCATCAGTTATCACAGCACCCCCTCTTCGTCTTTTCCTCCAGTACTTTGGAAAGTATGGCACTCTGTAAGTGGGAAAGTGCAGGTTTATATCGCAAGCATCCCTCTCCTGATTTAATTAGACTGATCCTGATGGCAAAGGCACGCTCCGAATTTATTAACCTCACCAGAGGAGGGGGGAGGGGGGGACTCTCCATGACCCTGATGAAATATTTACTGGTAAGATTTACATGCTCCTGAAGGCGGCAGACAACAGGAGAAGAGGTGGAGAAAAAGTGAATCCAAGGGTCTTCCAGGAGGAGGCCCGCTGGTGTTAATCATCTCATGTACACCGTTGAATAATGAAAATGGATAATGAATAAATGTAAAACATATTTTCTCTACTATACGTTCACTGCACAGTTGAGGGAAGAGAAGGAATTGCAGTTGCAGATGGAAAGTGGGGAAAATAAACATAATCTGATTAAAGACATTAAATCTCAACTTAACCCTTGTGTTGTCCTTGTGTCAAATTTGACCCGTTTTCAAGTTTCTATATCAAAAATATGGGTTTCTTTCAACTAAATTGCCCAAAATTAACATGGATGGTTCCATACACTGCTGTAATTATGCATCAACATACGTTCTGCATAATTTAATATGAATTATGTTTATTGACCATATATTCCAAAAATAAGCATCAAACTAGTGTTGAGAAGTTGGCTAAGAAGATGTTACACAGAACTGGATGATAATTTATACTCTATGCTTTATAAAACATGCAAAACAGACTGGGCAAATTTTGACCATGGTTAATGAGACAACACAAGGGTTAATTTAAACATTTTTTCCCATTTCCACTATTTAACATATGCAACAGTCCTCTTTCATGCAACTGAAATGTTGATCTTTATACAAACATCAGTAACATTTACCCCCTCCAGCTCTGAATTAAGGGTCATATTATTAGCTCATGTACAGTACAGGCTTTGGACCGCCTTCTGTAGACACAAAGGACAATTCTCGCCAAAGGCAGTACCTTTGTGGCTTGTTAACAATGTAGAAAATGTCATACTCATGCTTTTTTCTGGTCCAGTGATAAAAAAACAAGGGCAGAAAGGTGCAGTTTATTTGACTCTCACTACCCTTTGGGGACTACAGCAAGATGCTTTGAGCATTTAATTTCCTAACCTCAGCAGCAGTCAGCCTCTCTTAAAGAGAGTATTTAAGTGCTGTCGCATGAGGTGAAATCTTGATGCGTTGACAGTTTTTGAGACAAAGATAATGGAATTTGAACCTCGAATGGGAAAATGAAAAATACCAAGATAAGTATTCCAATTTAGCTTTCAGACATTTCATTGAAAATCGTCCGATTTGATCGTGCAGATGGATTCGTGGTTTAAACGAGGGTAAAGTGCTGAACAAGGTCAGTCTCACCGTTGAAGACCCATCAGAAAAATCTCATTATAGAGACATTCTTATTTAGGAAGGTTGCCTCTTACCCAGAGGAGGTAAACTACATGTTTCGACAGGTGATGATTAGATTCTCTGGGGGTTAAGGCGTAGTGTGTACGTGTAAATGTATAAGTGCATGTGAGTTTGACCGGGGTGTTGTGGGATAAACATGTTTACCTTCATGTCTATGATTAAAAACTTATCTAATCTAATTATTAACAATAAAGGCTCATCGTTTTATTTTATTTTTTAAAGATTTTCACAGAAAAATATCCAGATTTAAAAAAAGAAGCAGATTAGTATTTTATGTCCTCATTCATACAACAGCTGTTCCCTGCTGAAAGAGGATGTTAGTCACTCACCTCAGTTTAGAAAGAAGCTCAGTAAATGCTTCAGGAATCATAAAATGGAAAGAAAAATGAGAACTATTAAAACATAACTGAGCGAGAGATTATGCCCCAGACTCCTTAAAATAAAGGGAAAGAAACCAGGTATTTTTAAAATCAGTAACTTGTTACATGGATATCCATGTTGATGAGCTTCACAGTGGGGAAAAAAGGAATCAGAAACTTCTCCAACTGCTTTTGCAGCATAATCTACTTTTCTGCTGTCCATCTGTGTGCTCAAAAAGAGTCACGTTTTACCAAAATACTTCAGAGCCTCTAGGAATGCCACAGAAGTAGTGTATTTAGCCATGTTTTGGCAAAGCTATGATTATCACATACTGAGCATACTGGTGGACAGTGGAAAAGAGGATTATGCTGCAGCAGTTCACTGTGACAACGTGTCATGTTTGGAATACATTATAACTGACGGAATTCAAGCTAACAACATAGCCACCACTCTCTGTCAAAGAAGAAACAACAAACTCTGCCACTGTTTAAGCCCATGGGGGGTACGTCTTACTCAAAAGCGTTTGGGTGGAATATCACCTTGACATAAGAGAGGAAAAAATAAAGAAAACACTTCTCAGTCAATCAATGCACACTCTGTATGGCAGCTATATTATTTATGAAGTCGCACACAGATGTTGAGGGGGCTATGCTGTATATAAGGGGGGAGGGTATAAATAAACAGGTAAACTGTTGGATGCACCTGACACTTTCTGCCATTATCAGGAAACAGCTGAGAGCATTGACAGACATTTTGTTCATCCAGCTGTTGCTTTCTCCCTGAAAATGCACATCCTTTAATTATTGAGCATATTCTATGAAATATACTGAGCATGATCTTTTGATGCATGCACATACATTACAAGCTGATGTGAGCAAGTAAAATAAAAAAAGTGAAAGCCACTATACATATTATTTCTCTAAAGCTGCCTTGACAACCTGTCTTGCCTGAATGTTAAGAACTAGAGGGATACAATGGTGAGATTAAAGAATTACATATATGTGATGGTTTTACTGTACTAATGTATCCTTACAGTATGTATCTTTAGTTTGACTTCTGAATTTAGCAACCCGGTGAACAATGCCACTTAAAGATCACAGTGCTAACGAACAGCTACTGATGTGACCTCTCATCACCACGATACGGGTGTTTACTGAAAGGAATAGAAAGAAATGTAACTCTGGAAACCACCTACTACCAAATTCAAAATCAGTTTCCTGCCCACCAGTGTGGCAGTTATTTGATGTAGATCATTTGGTTAAATGATTATGCAGTTTGTTCATTATGAGCCACTGTACTGTTTTGTCTTATCCAATCAGAATGCCCAGTGGCGTAGTTCACTTCCTCTCTGGCCTGTATCGTCTCTCAGTTATCAAAGGTTTGGATTAAATGCAGTCACTTACATTCGGTGTGATCATTGACTCATACCAACCTATACTAACATTCTACATGGTGTCAGAAGCGAGTACAGACTTCTCGCCAGTGAGTTTTTCTTTTTCTCGGTCGCTGTTGAACAGCCTGTTGCATTGGACAGTGCTAGCGTAGCCTAGCCTAGCTTTCGCCGGTTGACAACGTTGTTTCCCTCTACCCAACGTGATGGCGGTGGATTTCGCAGACTCGACCCTCTTGTGTTTGATGAAAATATCGCACAGAATTGGCGTATTTTTGAGCGGGAGTACGACATTTTTATTGCTGCCACACATTCGGACAAGTCAGCAAAGACCCAAGCTTACATCCTTCTCAACATTGCTGGCCCAGACACCATCGAACGAGAGCGTTCTTTTGCCTACGCAGCTGAAGTGTGCGCGGCGGAGGATGGCGTAAGGATCATTACCCCTGCTGAATCTCGGGAGGACCGAGAATGTTTGAAGAAAATGTTTCGGGAAATCTGCAATCCTCAAAACAACAGGACTATGGAAAGACACAAATTTCATGCCAGAGGTCAGAAACAAGGTGAGAGCATCGAATCATTCATAAGTGATTTAAGGATTAAGGCTAAATGCTGCCACTTCGGAGACCTAACAGAGGAGCTGATCTGTGACCGCATCGTGTGTGGCCTTACCAGTGACACTTTGAGAAAAGCTCTGTTAAGGGATAGTGAGCTAACACTTGCCAAAGCTATTTCAACCTGTCGGATACACGAGATGACCGAGGAAAGTAGCAAGACGTTAGCATTACAAAGTAATGCTGACATTGTGAATGCAGTTAGGCTAGCTCCAAATAGAATGCAGTGGCCAAAGCCCCAGCCCCCCTCACAGACTCACAAGGCCACGAGTCACAAGGTGTAATAATTGTGGTGGCAGCCACGCAGCTAAGCGGGAAAAGTGTCTGGCATTCGGACAACAGTGTCACAGTTGCCAAAAGTTTAACCACTTTAAAAGTTGCTGCAAGTCTAAATAGGCAGCCAAAATAGGCAACATCCTTGACAGAAAACTGGCAGACAGACTGTTAATGGGATAGAAATAAAGGAACAAACGTGAAGATGGAACGTTTTAGGTGGATGGCGTTGAAGTTGACAGTCATGTTGATTGTGTGAATCTACAAGCCACTGAAAAGGATGTGGGATTTGTCACGATGCATATAAATGGAAAACCCACTGAGATGAAAGTGGACACAGGAGCAAAATGCAATGTGATGTCACTTGACACTTTCAGAAGACTTAATAGCGGCGAACAACTTGTAAAGCAGAAGAAAGCAGCTAGCCTTGTTGCTTATGGAGGCACCAGAATACAGACCAGTGGCATCGCCACACTGCCGTGCTGCTTAAAGGAGCAGAACCACTCATTGCTGTTTTTTATTGTGGACAGAGCAGTGCAACCACTGCTAGGATGTGTGGACATGGGGATTGTCAAAATGAGTCCAGACGTCCACCAGATCAGCGTGGAGAGTAGCACGGACTTCAGCTCACAGACATTCACACAGTACAAAGCGTTGAGGAGGTGGCAACACAAATGTCCGGGACAACACAGTTTTCCATCCTGGATGCAAAGAACTCTTTCTGGCAGATACGTCTCGACAAGAAATTGTCACTGCTGACCAAATTCAGCACTCCATTTGGGCACTACAGATTTCTAAGGATGCCCTTTGGCATAAATTCCGCAAGTGAAGTATTTTAGCGCTCCATGGAACAACTGTTTGCGGGCTACCTCTGCTCAGTCATCGTTGATGACATCATCATAGGAGGCGCCACGACACCAACTTGAGAAAGGTCCTTGAAAGGGCACGGGAAGTCAATCTCAGTCTAAACCCAAACAATTGTAAATTCCGCCTGGACCAGGTAGCATACGTAGGCCACATCTTCACAAGCGAAGGCCTAAAAGCAGACCCGTCTAAAACTGCAGCAATCAATGACATGCCAGTCCCCACGGATGTGACCTCACAACAATGCTTCCTGGGCATGGTCAACTACCTTAGCAAGTACATCCCAAATCTCAGCGACATCGCAGCGGCCCCTTAGGAAACTCACCCGCAAAGAGACAGCATGGTGCTGGTTTCAATAGCATCAAGAGGCTTTTGAGTGCCTCAAATCATGCCTGTCCAGCCCACCAGTACTGGCATACTACAATTAAATGTCAAAGACCCAGTTACACTGACTTGTGATGCATCATGTTATGGACTAGGATCAGCATGCTTACAGAACGGAAAACCAGTAGTTTTCGCGTTGCGTGCTCTCACAGACACTGAGACGTGATATGCCCAGATAGAAAAGGAGCTTCTGGCTGTTGTGTTTGCCTGCACAAAATTCAAAGACTATGTCTACGGAAAGCCCACAATCGTGGAAACCAACCACCAGCCCTTAGTGACCATCATGAAAAGGCCCATCCATGCTGCTCCTGCCTGTCTCCAGAGAATGTTGCTTTGCCTGCAAAGCTACGACATCAGCCGGGTCTACAAAAGGGGCAAGTACATGTTCCTGGCAGACACCCTCTCAAGATCTACCAGCTCACAAGCACCACAGAGCCCTGTGGAGCATGGTGACTATGAAGTCATGAGTGTGAGCTACATCTCCTCAGCACGCCTGGAGGAACACCGTAGGCACAGCAGAGGATGAGGTGTTACAAACTCTTGCCACAACCATTCAATGCGGATGGCCCACCAGAGAAAGCCAGCTCCAGCCTGCCGTCAGCCATTTTTTCCCATACATAGATGAGCTACATAGATGAGACAGTGGAGGACAGTATCATCATGAAAGGCCATAAAGCCGTCATCCCCCAGTCCCTGCATGAGGAGTACATCAACATTGTACAGAAAGGCCACCCAGGTATTGAGGCAACCAACCGTAGAGCTAGAGGAGTAATCTTTTGGCCTACAATGTCAAAGAACATCACAGAAGAGTTGCTCTCATGTGCAGTGTGCAATAGCCCAAAGTCGCATCAACGGAAAGAGCCCCTCCAACTCCACCCTGTTCCAGATCTGCCATGGTCCACAGTGGCCAAAGACATTCTGGCATGGCAAACATTATCAAGTTCTCCTGGATTCAAACATTAGGGGTCCGAAAACGTCGGAGCAGTCAGGATTTGAAAGTTCACACCATCCAAGGAAAACCGCTGGGCAAGGGACGGATTCGCCACTTCTCCCCCACTCTGACGCTCCGTATAGGCAGCCTACACTCTGAAAAAATCATGTTCATGGTACTGGAGGACTCCACTGCTGAGCTCATCTTGGGACGGCCATGGTTAGTGCAACATCAACCCACCATCGACTGGACAACCGGTGAGATCCTTCAATGGGGTGAGGGCTGTTTCCATACCTGTGTCACTCCACTGCAGAGGATTCCCCATTCTAGCCCTGTCTTACAACCCCGGTTTCCCGTTTGCTCCACCTCCATCAAAAGTCCCGAGGTCCAACACCAAGTGGAACTACCCGCTGACTACAAGGACTATGAGGATGTATTCAGTAAACAGCTGGCTACTAAGCTACCTCCTCATCGACCTTGGGACTGCGCCATCGACCTACAACCTGGAGCCATTCCTCCTAGGGGCCGGGTCTATCCCCTCTCCATTCCAGAACAGAGAGCCATGGAGGAGTATGTGAAGGAAGCCCTTCAGCAGCAGTTCATTCGCCCGTCTACCTCTCCTGCCGCTTCCAGCTTCTTCTTTGTGGCCAAGAAGGACGGGGGTTTGAGGCCATGCATAGACTACAGATCCCTCAACTCACAAACAGTGAAGTTTAGATATCCCCTTCCTCTGGTCCCTGCCGCACTGGAGCAGCTGCGTGGAGCCCGCATCTTCACCAAATTAGACCTACGCAGTGCATACAATCTGGTCCGCATTCGTTGAGGAGACGAATGGAAGACGGCATTTGTCACACCCTCTGGACACTATGAATACCAGGTTATGCCCTTTGGACTGGCCAAACGCTCCAGCTGTCTTCCAGGGGTTCATGAATGAAGTTCTCCGGGAGTTCCTCAACAACTTCATAGTGGTCATAGATATTACATTCATACATAGACGACATTCTCGTGTATTCCTCCTCCCTTTCTGAACATCGACGACATGTCCGTCTGGTTCTGGAGAAACTCAGAGAATACGAACTGTACCTGAAACTGGAGAAATGTGAGTTCCACACCCCCTCTGTGCAGTTCCTGGGCTACATCATCGACCAACAAGGGGTCCAGATGGATCAGAGGAAGGTGGACACCATTCGCAACTGGCCTCATCCCTCTACTGTAAAGGACCTCCAGCGGTTTCTCGGATTCGCCAACTTCTATAGAAGATTCATCAACAACTACAGTCTCATCAGCGCTTCTCTGACCTCAGCCCTCAAGGGGCAGCCCAAAGCCCTGTCCCTGTCCCCAGAGGCCGTCTCCGCCTTTACACGCCTTAAGGACGCCTTTGTGACTGCCCCTAGCCTGGCTCATCCCAACCCAGAACTACCTTTTGTTGTCGAGGTCGATGCGTCCTCCACCGGCCCTCCTCCGGCGGGTGGCCCCGAAGGGGTAACCTTCGTCCCTCGTCAGTTTCGTACCACCCTACTAGACTCTGCTCACACTGCTCTGGGTTCGGGACATCCAGGTAGCAGGCGTACCCTCTCGCTCCTCAGCCAACGGTACTGGTGGCCGTCTATCTCCCAGGATGTGTCTCGGTATGTCTCAGGCTGCTCAGTTTGCGCCATAACCAACACTCCCAGAAGGCTACCAGCAGGCAAGCTCATGCCGCTTCCTATTCCACGGCGCCCATGGTCCCATCTGGGGATCGACTTCATGACCGACCTTCCCCGATCCAACAGTCACACCTGTATACTTGTAGTAGTAGACAGATTCTCCAAGGGGTGTAAGCTGATTCCCCTACCTGGGCTCCCTACTGCTCTCGTGACCGCAGAGGCTCTTTTCAGCCATGTGTTTCGAAACTACGGCATTCCAGAGGACATCGTATCAGACAGAGGTCCGCAATTCATCTCCAGAGTTTGGCAAGCTTTCTTCAAGCTCCTCAGGGTTACAGTCAGCCTGTCTTCGGGTTATCATCCCCAGACTAATGGACAAACTGAACGGAAGATCCAGGAAATTGGACGGTATTTACGGACATACTGCCACCAGAACCAGGACAGCTGGAGTCGTTTCCTCCCCTGGGCAGAATACGCCCAAAACTCCCTTCGTCAGACTACTACAGGACTCACCCCGTTTCAGTGCATCCTGGGATACCAACCCCCCTCTTCCCCTGGTCGGGTGAGCCCTCAGAGGTGCCTGCCGTTAACTACTGGTTCCAGAACAGTGAGAAGGTGTGGGATTCGGCCCACGTACACCTCCAACAAGCAGCGTGCCAGCATAAGACACAAGCAGACCGATGTCGGTCCGAAACCCCTCTATATCAACCTGGCCAAAAGGTGTGGCTTTCTACTCGGGACCTCCGCCTCCGCCTGCCCTGCCGTAAGCTGAGTCCTCAATACATCGGACCCTTCACTGTACAGAGGCAGCTGAACGACGTCACCTACAGGCTAAACCTTCCACCTCATTACAGAATCTCGCCATCATTCCATGTCTCTCTTCTGAAGCCCTTCACTGACCCTGTTTCTCCTCCTTCCACAGACCATGACACCGAGGTGCCTCCTCCTCCCGTTCCTGTCGACGAGGAGGCGATCTATCGAGTCGGCACCATCATGGACTCACGGCGGCGAGGTCCCCGCCTCGAGTATTTGGTCGACTGGGAGGACTACGGTCCTGAGGAGTGGTCGTGGGTACCACGTGACGACATCTTGGACCCCGCTCTCCTCGCCCAGTTCCATGCTGACTATCCTGATCGCCCAGGGGTCGGGGCAGACCTCGTCGCCGTGTTCGCCCCTCTTCTCTGTCGTCGGGAGCCTCCTTGGGAGGGGGGGGGTACTGTCAGGGTCCCACCGTCACCAGCACTCACTCCTCCCCCGTCAGTCACTCACCTCGTCCGCTCACAATCTCCTCAGTACTGATTGCACACACCTGCACTTTATTACACCACATCATCAGTTCAACACCTGCACCTCATTAGTCCACCACCTTTAAAAGCAGCACACACCCATTCACTCCTTGTCTGGTCTCGTTTGTAGCATGACTCTCAGACTCGCTCTCGCCAAACTACCTGTTATCCTACGAAGTACTTACCTGTTTGAAGATCTGCCAGTTTGTTCCAGCCTCTGTGTTCCTCCTGTTGGATTTTGCAATAAAAGCTCAAACTTCACTCACCTTCAGTCTGACTCCTGGTCTATCCGTGACAGCGTGTCGGAGGAATACAGCGTCTCTTTTTTTTTTTTTTTTTGCAGCGGGGGCGGCAGAGGGACCGCAGCATTCGCTAACATTAGCTTCTTGTCTCATCTGGGGTCTGATAAACAACAAAACAAAGTCAGGGTGCCCAACGCTATTTTCCGATAAACTGTAGCTGTCAAATTTCACGGGACCCACGTGAGTGCGGTTTTCATGTTCCAGTTGTTCAGTTGCGTGGCTGACCGTTCGCCTGAGATCAGTAGAGCAGGCGGCTCTGCAGAGCCGTAATTACGACTTTATGACATTTCATAAACAGCTGATTGAGCGGCGGTGCACTCATGTTGCGCGATGTTAATCATGCGGCGCCCGAGTGCATTTGACCAGCATAAAATCGGCATATGTCAGACTGACCGGCAGGTCGCCGGTCATGGCCGGTCACGTGAAAATCGGCCAATTCCGGTCACCGGCCGGTCAATTGGTGCATCTCTAAGCACGACTGCCAATAACTTCCACAATGACATATTATGAGCGTTCTATTTAATGCTGTGATATAGCCATGGTGGCCGTTTTATTATTTATTTTTATTTGACAGGACAGATTAAGACATGAAAAGGAAGAGAGAGGGGGGGTGACATGCAGCAAAGTGCCGCAGGTCAGAGTCGAACCCCGGCCCGCTGCGTCGAGGAGTAAACCTCTATATATCGGCGCCTGCTCTACCAGGTGAGCTAACCGGGGCGCCCGGCTGTTTTAAAAGTGACTGTAACACATGACCGCCATGGCAATTTCAATCACATGACTGTTCTTTATAAAGTGACGGTCACAGCTTTAAACACGTAGTTAACGTTGTGAAACAGAACTAATGAAGTTTGGGCAACCCTAACCTACCTCCTGACAGGGAGTTGCTCTTGCGATAATTACTACAGTCACTAGAGGCTGCCGCCTAACAACAAAGAATATGGTTTGTTATAGGCTGCTTGCCCAATCAACCTTATTGGTAGTTTTCTGGGTTTGCCATACCAGATGTGCGAAAAACCTGTCTGTTCAGTTTGAAGTTAAGTGCCAGTTTTGCCTATAACAGTACCCATGCCAATAACCACGGCTCATGACATCAGTCGCTAACCTCAGCTGTTCTTCCTGGCATTCATCGCTCTCACCCTAATGAATCTTCTCCTCCCAGCAGTCACACTCCCACCTGTTCACCTGCTACTGTCTAATTGACACTGACTGGATGTTGTCACCCACCAAGCGACCACTAACAAACTGCTGTTAGACTACTAACTATGCTAAGCTACCTCGCTGCTTGGAGTGGTGGAGGGCAGGCACCGCGAGCTGTTTCCCTCCCACCCCTCAGCCTTCCCGGGGGCGGAAGCCAGGCCTTTCATCCCCACCCAGGCCTCCTGCCAAGAAAAGAGTGAATAATTCACCACCTTCTGGATGGATCAGCTGTAACAAAGTCTCTTCTTATTCAGTGCATTGATGTCAACATTTAACACAACATGTCCATATTTTTATTCCTTCAAAAAAAAAGAGAATAAGTCTCCACAGAGAAAACAGGATGTCAAGTATCTACATTTAAAAAAATAAATGAGCTAAATAACATTATTATTTGCAGGATGTTCCACTTGCAGCTTTAACCACAAAAATGTGTCATCCAAATGGCCATTCGCTTTAATTAGCATTTAGTGAAAGGTATCTATTAGGCTCATTGAAATCAATATTGGCCTTGACTGGGTTCAACCATTCCTAAAGGGTTAACCCTGTCTGTACAATTAGCAAAATGTTTTTGACACCCACTTGCAACATGAATACTCTTCATGTTATATTACATATAAGTCAACACATAGAAAAAAAAAGCAGGGAGTGAAAATAAAAAATGGAAATGCATACAATTCCTATGTCAGCACTTAGCCATATGCTTCCTGGCACCATAATGAAGACGAGAGAGAGAGAGAGAGAGAGAGAGAGAGAAAAAAAAAAAAAAAAAAAAAAAAAAAAAAAAAGAGAGAGAGAGAGATAATAGAGAGAATAAACAGTGTGAGCCACAACAGTTGTGGCTGGAGGCAGTACATACAAACTCAGTAAAGAACTCTGTGACCTTGGTAATGCTTGTGTATTGCTGATTATGGCTATATTTTATAGTCTAGATGTCAAAAATCACAATGCAGATACAGGCATAGTTGCAATTCCTTATTAGATTTGATCTCAATTCCCAAGGAGAAATGCAGTACCGTCATGCTAAACCTTTATTTTGGCAAATACCAATATGTCGCCATGATGTCTCAGTAAAGACCTCTGAGACTTTACGTTTCTTTTTCCCCACTCTGAATTCCCATTTCAACTTTTTCTTAAAATGATATTATCAATATTTCTCAGCATAAAAACACTTGAGTCTTCCAGATAGTTTAACAATGTCGTTGATTTACGTTATGGCTAATTATAAGGGATGACTCTAAATACTACAAAACCCCTGCATTTCAGTCGCCATTTCTATTGAGAAGAAGCCAGTAAGAGACTGAGAGCTGTAAGCAAAATCAAAATGCTTACAGTAGTTGTTACTGTTGGGACCCAAAAACTGTGCCATAGTTGTTAAATTTACCCACAAACACCTGGATGTCTCTTACCTAAATGCACTTTGTGAACTGTAGTTTACTTGTTCCTGTACATTTTATGTACACAGGCTTGTACCTTCTGATATTTATCAGAGAACCATACATTTTTGATCATCTTTTGTACTGATGATTCAACAAGGAGCTATTTGTGTCAATCCACTCTAACTATGAGTCACCTACTATTGTCCTTGCAGAAAACTTATGTCGCTTTTACTTCCAGAACCAGCCGTGTAAATTACTCCTCCCCTTCACAGCTTTATAGCTATAATTACTGCCATTATCATTATTGGAGTTATTGCATAGACTATTAAAGTATCAACCCCTCCCTGACTGGTTCATTGCGAGAGCCAAAAAAGAAACAATTTCTGCCAAATATAGTACTTCCTCTCAATGCGAGAGGAGGGGAGGGAGGTGGACATCACATCTGCCTGTGAGCAGTGGTGAAGACCTCATAAACCAAATCCAGATTCTCAGATAAATCAGCACCTGAACGTCAATATGGCCTTTGGAAAACTGTATTTATAGCTCGGCCACGTCACCGGAACCACTCTGTCTGTTACTGGCTCTCTCGCCTTTCTCTGCACTTCATGTGGGCATCAACAAGGGAAAGCACAATCACACGTGTCCACACATTTCTTCTGTAGCAGCTAAAATCTGCATGTTTTTGTGTTTGTTAGGCTTTATGTTTTTTAAAGCAAACACCTGTAACCTCTCACTGTCTGTCGTTCTATTTTTTTCTTTCTCTTTCCAATGTGTGAAATCTCATTTTCTGGCTGTGGGCTCTTAAAATGAATCAGATGTACCTTTTTGAATCACAAAGTACTTAAATTTGTTGAGTGGAATAAGCACAAATACACTGCTCGCTCTTCATTTTCATTTTAATGAAAACAAAAATGTAGGCCTTGAGCAGCAATCCTTGTATCATTTGTTCAGGTCTTCAGCTCGGATTAACAAATTCCTTCTTCATTTTTCCGGTCAGGGTATTTGTGTATTCAGGGAAGCTTTGACCTTTGCTGAGATGTATAGGCCTTTTCACAAACTGCTGACACTTTGGGTTCTTGATATGAACTAATGCCTGAAGGCCACATCCATGGATATAGTAGTCGGTGGTAAATGAGACTTTCCACAGCTGTTACAGCTGTATTATTAGCGATATGGAGCCCATTACCAAAAGCTTTACATATAATTATGAAGCAGACAGTGTTCCTATGGTTGCTCCAGGTGAGTTTACTGGATATCTTATGTTGTCGACATCCTTGGCTCATCTCAGGAGGTGAATGTGACTTTGTGGAAGTGTGGATGTGCTACTGGTATTAAACAGCTGGACTGCACAGATCAGCCTACAGCTTTGATCCCTTACTGCAAATAGATTTAAAGGTTGATAAAGGTCGTGGCCACGAGGAGCCTTTTTGTACTGTAAACAAATTATGTCTCACTCACAAGTCCCGTCCTCTTTTCTGGACTTTGCTACATTTTATTTTAAAAGTATGCAAAGTCTTGTTTACATTTAGGACCTACCTCAGCTGTTAAACACGTAGCGCTGCAAGCTTAATCTCGTTGTATTAGGTTATATAATGGCCCAAAATGGAATTTGTTTTAGATGAAAATATAACATGTACCATTGCTTTGAATGATCTTAAATCTGGGATCATTGTTGTATGCACATGTGGAAGGAACATGTAGAGTGGATAGTTTGAGGGCATGTGATGTGTTTGTATGTGTGTGTGTGTGTGTGTGTGTGTGTGCTGGAGCTTGCTGGTCCATTCAGACCCCGGGGCCAACAGAAGTGTCCCCAGATGGGTTTCCTTAGGCTTGGCACGGCTGACCGCAAAACCAAGTGAGGAGATTCATCATGCTTATGTGATCAACATGATAAGTGTGGCAAAGTGACACTCCACTCCCAAAGAAAGGAAGAAAAGTCACAGTGGGGTGACTCTGTTAAATAAAAATAAGTTGCTGTTATTAGTCACTGGTGGCTTGTCTGGAAGTAAATCTTACCTTGATGAATGTTCACATACTTTATTTTTGGCACTGTATTCACTAGCAATGGGGAATGGAAGTTATATTGGTCAGTAATGCAAAATGACTTATTTTATGAAAAATGGAAACAGAAGATTAAACCTTATGGACATACAGTAAATCTAATATATTGAAGATATTTGTTTTGCACAGCTTAGTGTGTGTTCAAAAACAGATTGGGGTGGAGGGAACTATTAGTGATGGAGTGGAAATGGTTTTAAATCAAATGAAGAGGATATTTAAAAAGGAGAGATACAAAAATCCATCCAGATCCAGATATGGTTCGCTGTAATATGAACTTAATAACAGATAATTATCCAGATCCATTTTAAAAGACGAGGGGATTAGAGGGAGAGAATATTGACTAACAGGACATCACAATAAAAGCATAATCAGATGGCTGAAATTGCCTGTCAGAGGCAACAGTGTGATAACATTAAGAAGGGTGCGTCATCATTTTAAATGCATGCCATCAGTATTCGCTCAAGTTAAACAGGCCTCTTGTGAGGAGACTTATTCCATGGTGGAATTGTATTAATATTCATACAAGTGCGCTGCTCTGTATAGAGCCATATGTTTATATGTGTGGGGAGTCACAGGGAGCATCTGCTGACACTCTGGCTCGCCAGATAAGATGTTACACAGGAAATTAGCTTTTGTTAAATTATCTGTGAAGTTTCAAACTTAGAAAAACTTGTGAAAGAATGACTAATGAAATATATGCCTAGCACATGTATGAACAACACATTCTCACACCCAACTCGTAAAATAAGGACGTTCGGTCAGGAGCCTTTCTCGTTCTTATTTGACGTCAAAAGTCTCCTTTAGCGTCTCATGTAAACGTGCTTGGTCGCCACTATTGCCGTCCCTTTTTCGGAGAAAAACAACGGGGAAAGGACGCCTCAAAAGCCGGGAAACACACCGCGGGTGAAGCGCGACAATAACTGAATCGCGGAGGTTAGGTTTAGGAGAAAAACAACGGGGAAAGGACGCCTCAAAAGCCGGGAAACACACGCCGTAGACGGGGAAACAAAAGAAAAACAACGGGGAAAGGACGCCTCAAAAGCTGGGAAACACACGCCGGAGACGGGGAAACAAAACGCCATAGACCGGGGAAACAAAAGAAAAACAACGGGGAAAGGACGCCTCAAAAGCCGGGAAACAAAACGCCACACACGGGGCACGAACCCGAGTCTTCTGAGTGAAAGTCCGGTGTTTTACCCATCCGCCACCCTTACCCAGCAATTTCTCCTTACATACCACTCGCTAAGTCTCATCCAACTGCGGCTCTCCCCAGTACGTTACACAAATACGCCGAAGGGTGCCTTTTTCGTCGCATCAGACGCTTAAGGACACTGACCAAACGTACTTATTTTACGAGTTCGGAATGAGAACGGGTTGGTATGAAACACAAACATACAAATACACACACATTGCATATTTTGTATTTAAAAAGTGTAAAAATAAAAACAATACATTATGATTTAACAAACATCAACAGCTAGCTTGACGCTAAAGTTAGCCCCAGTTCTGAAGTCCCTTTCACAAGCTTTCACACACTCTCCTACTAAACGCATTCTCATGAACGGGTTCCTGAGAACCAATCAATCAATCAAAGTTTATTTATAGAGCGCATTTCACAGATAAAAATCAACAAAGCGCTTTACAAGGTACATACAAACATACAATGGGGTAAAGAAAAATACAGCATGACATGAGGAGAGACGAGGAGAAAAAGGCAACTCCCAGACTATGCCCCCAATAGGAGAACAGGAAAAAAACACCTCAGCAACATAAGCACATAACCAATACAAGGGCACACAAGACACGCAATGGGGGAGGGGGGTGTTGGGATGCAGGTAGTCCAGCACAGGCAAGCAGCCATCTGGTCCTGCAGCCAAAACAAAGGCGCTGGTCACAGACCTGCCCGCCCGACTGGGGGTACAAAGCGGCGAAGGCGAGATACGGGGTGTGGGGGGTGATTGCATATCTGTATATATGTAAGGGTTCGTGTGTGTGTAGGCCCGCGTAGTCAAACTACGTCTGGCCCCATAACCACGTTGTCTCAGTCCGCACGATTGTCATAGCGATACACAGCCGGTTGCCATGGAGTCAACCTTGAACAGGACTCAGTCCGAGTCAACAATCAGCAGGTGTCTGTGGGAGTCGGGTAAGGAACGCAAGAGTGTGTCTCGCTGCAGTGCTTCCAGGGGGAGGTGTTGTACAACACCAGCCTCGGCCAAGGCCAGTGCTGGTGCAGGGAGCCGAAAGATAAGATTGGAATTTGTTTTGTCTTAGGGCGAGTAGGCGCATTTAGTTACACACGTCTTCTCTAAAACGTCCATTCTGGTCTCCGAATCGATCAATTTTCCTTTGTAAAGCCGTGAGTTTCTCCAAGATGTTGTCCAGACCTTCCAAAGCTGTCAGTTTCACCAAGATGGTATCCAAGTTGTGGTTCAAAGTGTTCATAGTCACAATCTGAGTTCCGACAGCTCTGCCCACAGCTTCGACCATGACGGGCAGCCTCGTAATTTGCTCGGCTCCCGTCTTCTTCCTAATTTCGCGATAAACCAGGGTAATGCCTGAGCCAATCAGCAAAATAACTGCTATCATGGTTCCGAATAGGTAGATATCTTCAATGTCCTCCACGGAAAGAGCCGCCAGACACACGACCCGCCACCTCTCCCACGCGTCCATCGTGTAGCCAGCTGCGAACGTCGGCCGACACATAAGTTAAGTTTTGCGGTCTTTACTATTAAATTTAGCCGACAAAAGGTTACTGGGAGCTGGCTTCAGAGCACTGGGAGCTGCCGGTCATTTCAGAGATCATTACAGTTACGTTTAGCCGACAAAAGGCGAGCATCATGCAGCAGCGACAGTTGTTTAGGAACCAAAACGGCTAGTTAACATTAGAAAAAAGATTGTGGTTTGGATTAAAAGCCTCCCGGCACATGAACATGCATTTCCTGAGTGAAAATCTTTTGTTTACCCCGGGACGCAAACTTGTCTCCCTGGTTTAAAACTCCTGTTTTATGACCCAGCCATCCACCCAGACCAGGCCCGCCGATAGGGGGGGACAAACGGGTCTGTTGTCCCGGGCCCACAGTAGGGGGGGGGGCCCAGAACTGGGCCCTCATTAAATTATGGAAGAATTAAAAATCTTTTTTTTAAATAGGCCTATTTGTGGAAAAAAATATGTAGCATAATATTTGAATTACATAAAAGCGTTTTATTTGTTTTTTTCCTAATTGTCCTGGAAATGGTGGCAGAACCCCCACCCCCAACATAAAAATGGTTTGGCCTCTGATCAAAATTTGATATTGTCACTTGATTTGAAGTTCAGTACGCTCAAAATGTCCGGTCAGCACAAGTCCGGAGCTCGGAAAAGGAAAGAAAAGAGAAGAAGAAAATAGAGGCCTTAGAGATTTTCTAAACAAATATTTAAAAAAAAGGTGGTGACGGTGAAGCTGGAACTGTCAACGTAGAGCAAGGTAAGAACCAGCGCAGCCAACGTTTACGAGCCTTGTAACGTAACAGGCCAGCTCTCATGTTAACGTCCATTAGCTTGTATAAAAGCCTGACACAACACGTTAACTTTGACAGAAACAGTTGAGTTTGGTAGCTCCATCAGTAAGGATGAGACAGAGAGAGATCCAGCTGCAGTCAGGTGACAGAGAGATTGATGCGGGAGGGGCCCGCTGCCCCGCAACGGAGGGACAGAGTCAGGCTACCGGTGAGAGAGAGAGAGAGAGAGAGATAGAGAGAGAGTGATGCGGGGGGGGGCTCGCTGCCCTGTCGGAGAGTCTGAGCAGGATGGATCAGAGACTGATTACACACTTAATTTCAGTGAGAGATGTGAGGAGAGGAAGAGCAAGGGAAAAGGAGAGATCTGGCCGCGAGGGGGGGGGCCCATCTAAGATCTCGTCCCGGGCCCAGGCAAGACTGTCAGCTGGCCTGACCCAGACCTCCTCCCTATGCAGCCCAGAGCCCACTCTACATGACAAAGAAACAGTTACTGTGGAGATTATAATATATAATATAATAATATAAGCATAATATAAGCTGCTGTCAGGCAAGCACATTACAGCCTGATCAGGTATGATACGTCCATCTAGTATTGCGGGGATGCAATCAATGTGTAAAATCTGACGTTAAACTATAATATCAAAACCATTAAGTGACCCCTTGTGTCAAATATAAATCAGCTTTGACATTGACACATTTGACACTGATTGCTTTTTACTTTTTCTGATGTGTTCATCTATTTACATATGTGGAAAATTGTGTATTTTTCTCTCTTATATCTCTGTCTTTGCCTTTCACTGCCCTTCCTTCTGGTATTCTTTGTTCTGCCATTTCTATCTCATGGTGGTTGCTATTTTTCTCCTGTAATCAGACACACAGATTCATCTCTGTCGCCCTCAGACACCACCTAAATCAATTTCCCAGCACTCTCCCATTCTTGGAGGGCTGCTGTCAGGGTTTGGCACCTTCCAGCTTGGGACCCACCTATACTCATACGCACACACGCTTTCATTCACCCACACAGTCACTAATGCACACACACACACACACACACACACACACACACACACACACACACACACACACACACACACACACACACACACACACACACACACATACATACACACTCATAACGGTGATTCACCACATCACTGTTCTCTAATGTCTTACTTGCTTCATCTTTGCAACATCCATTTGTCACCGCAGACAGGTCCTGGCAGCAGCATCTATTCATCCTACCTTTATCCTCACTCCGTCAGCCCACACTCTGTTTCTCTCAACCCCGACCTCCTCCCCCCAGCCCGGACTGTTTCTGAACTTCAGAGGAAGAAGTGAGGATGGTACACAAATGGTAGCTTTATTGATGCAGGGCCATGTCTTCGGGTGGCGCCCGGCTCTGATACCAGCCAGTGTGTTCAATCCTGACATGGGGCTTTGGGTTGAGCAACCAGCCAGTCAGCCGTGATCAGTGGTGTCGAGGAGAGCGTGTGATGCATTCGCAAGGAGGACTCAGTTCAGGCTGGCATCTTGTGGAGAATTAGACTTGGACATGGTGTCATGGCTTGTTTGTGTGGGAGTGTGGCTGATATGTGGCTGTTGAGGACAACACATTTCTAAAGAGCCATGTGGTTGTATGTTTAACTTAAAGACAACTAAATTTTGAATTTGGTTTTTCATTTACTCTGTCAGTAAGCTCTGGATCAAAGCTAGGGATAGCTACATCAGTCAGTCCACCACTTTGGTCTAGACTGACATATCTCAACTACTACTGTATGAATGTGACATTTAATACATGACATTTTATATAGATATGTAAGGCCCCTAGAGGATAAAGCCTACTGACTTTGCTGATCTTCTGGCTTTTTCTTTAGCGCCACCATTAGGCTGACATCTGTTTAGTTTTTTTGTTGTTTTTTTAAATGTTTGATTTTTGGGGCTTTTCCACCTTTAATTGACAGGACAGCTAGGTGAGAAAGGGGAGAGAGAGGGGGAAGACATGCAGGAAATTGTCATAGGTCGCACTCGAAGCTCTGCGTCGAGGCATAAACCTCCAAGAATATGTGCGCCTGCTCTTCCCAATGAACCAACCCGGCCACGACATCTGTTGTTTTGAGAGGAATAGGTTGACAGCTATTGGGTGGATCAACGTTACATTTGGATCGCTCAACCATGCCCCCCTCCAACATTTACATTTGTTAAATTACTTTATGATTTATGTGAATTAGCAATTGTTAGCAAACTACCAGACCAAACTAAGATGGTGAACATGGAAAACTTAATTTTTTGTACACATCACCATGTTAGCATTGTCATTGTGAGCATTTAGCTCAATGCACCGCTAAGTGCAGTCTCACAAAGCCCCTACCATGGCTATACACTCTTATCACATAGTTACGTGTACTTCTTGTATGATGTCATCTGAGTGGTTTTTCTGTCTGTCTGCGTGCTTGTAGCCACATTTTTGTGAATGTATAACTCAAGCATTATTTATGCTTATGAGTAGAGAAACCCCTACTGACCGCATGATGTATTTTTATAGCACCTTGATGAATAAATATGCATTTTAATGAGTATAAAATAATTTTCTTGAAATTACTTCCAATGCTTTACAACACAGTTCAAATTAATAGAGGTCACGTGTTGTGTGAAGTCATTAAAGAATGTGTTAATTAATGACCTTATTAGCATAGATGGTAAGGTGTTATATATCATGCTGATTATACCCATACATTAGTTGGTTTAATGCCCCTTGTTAAATTTGTGTACAGGAGGTGCTTGACACTGGAGAAAATACTCAAAGCACAGTGGGAATCTGTGAAAGGGCCACTTACAAGGAGAAAAAGGAAAAGGGCGGATAATGAAAGATGTGGAGTTATGTACAGTCCTGACCTTAAGAGTAGTCCTGCTCTGCCACCTCATCCTTCTCTTACTGGTTCCTCCATTGTTTTGCCCGCCATTGCCACACACTGTGTGTGTGTGTGTGTGTATATGTGTGTGTGTGTGTGTCTACAGACCTGGCTAGCCTTCTCCTACTCAAATATTGATCTGCCGATCAAAGACAGGGGGAGGTAGAGTTACAGCTCCCACTCCATAAGTCAACACATCATGGTCAAATTATTGTTTACAGGTTTCCTTTTATTCTTATTTTTTTATTCCCACCAGCGGGACAATAAACATGCCTTTAAGTCTTACATTTCATGTCCAGATCACTGTCATTCATCGTCTCATTGGCTTTTGGGTCTTCTCTTTATTGACTCTCTCTGACGGTTTATTGTTACCTTTAGCCCTTTGCAACAGCACCAGCTTTAAAAAGTTTCGGGTGTGTGGCATCAGAAGTCACTTCACTGAGGCTGTGAATCATTAGTGTGTGCTGAATGAAATCTGTCTCGGCTTTTCAATTCATCTCGTGGTCATAATACTTGTCGACACTGGGGCACTAACAAAGGAGTCTGGCCTCTGCCTGACAACAGGAGCATCAACAGGATAGTATCTAGGCTGTCAGAACATGCCGCTGACTCACTACACAAATTAAATACATCACTTGGGCGGATGCTGCTGCTTTGAATCACATCGTGAGTTCATGTTGATTTGTATTGAATTCTGTTTCCTAAAGAGAAATCAAACGTAGAATTGACCTAAATAAAGCCACATGTAATGCAAAGCGATGGTCAGTAATTCTGTTGACAGTGATAAATAGTGATGTGTTAAGGCAAAAACGATCATAAATCTCATGTGAAGGCAGTCATGGAGCGTGGCTAGACACGCAAGCATGGCGGCATCTTACAACCTGAGATTTTGTTGTTGGCCAACACTGTTGTTTACTCTTTTTTGTGCAAAATTGATGAAGCTTTATGGCACCATTCTGCCATTCTCCAGCTTTATGAATTGGCTGATGATTCAAATTAAACGGTAGAGTTGTAGTTTTCCAAGTGAAAATGAATTCCAAGGTTCAGCCTAAACTAATATGATGCTGCAGCAGACTGAGTTAGCCAGATTGAGTGGGTATCTTCCAAAGTTACGGTCTTTGCGGAATTGCCTCTTTGCATTGGTAACTGCATGTCGATTTGCTGCCGGTCTTTTGTTGAAGTCTGTTTCCCCTTAAAGGAGAATTCCGGCCAATTTTTACGTTAATCTTGATCGCTATAGCTATGCGAGTACTTTCAATAGAAAAAAACCCGACCCGAATCAGTGCAGGTAACACGGAGAAGCTGCAGCTACGTACTACAAGCGTCCCCTGAGCTAAAACGGCAGTGCTCGGGGCAAGTTTTAGAGTGCCTTTGTGCCTCTTAACAGACACAAAATGCAATTAATATGTCTGTGCGTTTTCAACTCAGACATTGTTTAAATTCACCTACCCTGGTCCCTGTCTCGATCCTGCCGGTAGCTAGCTTGCCCTGCTAGCTGATAGCCGTTAGCTGCTAGCTGCCGTCCGGTGAGTGTATTCAGACAGGCTTCTGTGATAATCATCCCAATAACAATCCACAGAGCGGCGGTGGTGTGGCTATGTCCTCCAGAGGACAGGTCATGTCACGTCTTGAAGTGTATTCCCCCTAAAAAAAACAGTAGTGCGGTAGTAGCTGTTAGCTGGTAGCTGCCCTCCGGTGAGTGTGTACAGCCAGATAGTTGTTAGCCGTTAGCTGCTAGCTGCCGTCTGGTGAGTGTATTCAGCCAGGCAGTTACTGAAGGCTAGCTTTAGCTTGTGCTTGGAGCAGCAAGTTCATCTGCCTGTTTCCCCTCTGTCTGTCAGTCTCAGTCAACAGACATATTAATTAGGGCCCGAGCGCCGACAGCGGCGAAGGCCCTATTGAAACTGAAGGAATTATTATTATTCTTTCTTTCTTTCTTTCTTCTATTATTTTCCCGTCAAATGAATTGGCTTTTTGAGGGGCTTAATATATTCAAAAACTCACCAAATTTGGCGGTCGCATCAAGTCTGGTGAAAATGTACGTATTTTAAGGGTTTCGGGAATAGGCGCACAAAAATGGCTCGCTAGCGCCCCCTAGAAAGTTAAGAAAATTGAGCCCCTGCAGTGCGTTTAACGTAGACTCACGAAACTTGGTACACATATGTAACATGTCAAGATGTACAAAAAACCTCATTACAGCCATACCCTAAACCCAACAGGAAGTCCGCCATTTTGATCTCAAAGTTCGAAATTAGTGCGATTTTGGCCATTTCCACGTCGTACTTTAACGAACTCCTCCTAGAGATTTCATCCGATCAACTTCAAACTCGGTCTGTGCCATCTTAAGATGTTAAAGATGAAAAGTTGTTAAAAGAAAAACTTTTCGTCATAGGGCGTGGCCGTGGCGGGGCGACCATTTTGTGCATTTCACCGCCGAAACAGGAAGTGGGTGTAACTCAAGTGTACGTTGTCCGATTACCTCGAAACATTTCAGGATTCATAAGAGTCCAACCCTGAGGACAAATAAAGGCCGATATTTACTTAAAGTCATAGCGCCCCCTAGTGGCAACAGGAAGTAGGCCTAAAAGTCAAGGTGCTATACTTTAACGAATTTCATCCGATGGACTTCAAACTTGGTCTGTACCATCCCAACACCTTAACGATGAAAAGTTATTAAAAGAAAAACTTTTCGTCAGACGGTGTGGGCATGGCGTGGCGGCCATTTTGAGTGTTTAGCGATGAACAAAGAAGTTGTTGTAACTTGAGTGTACGTTGTCGTATCTGCCCGAAATTTCTCACGATTGACAAGGGTCCAGGCCTGAGGACACCTACAGGCCAAAATTGACTTTTGGTCATAGCGCCCCCCGCTGGCAACAGGAAATCTGCCTTATATGACAAACATCATCCGATTTACATGAAACTCAGAATGTGTGGTCTACATGTGATACTGAGCCAGCCCCTATAATATGACCACGCCCACTTACTCAGGCCACGCCCCCTTTCATAACATTTGAACCGTTTAAGGTAGAGTCTTGTGTGAGGTGTCATTGAACTCAGCAGAGAGTTCCTTCTTTATTGGTGATGGTTTGGCCCGCCCCCTATGCATAAGCCACGCCCGCTTTCATACCATTTGAACCGTTTAAGGTATACCCTTGTGTGAGGTATCATTGAACTCAGCAGAGACTTCCTTCTTCATTGGTGATGGTTTGGCCCGCCCCCTATGTTCAAGCCACGCCTCCTTGTATTACTAATGGCCCGATTGATGTAAACACTTGTGTGAGATATCATTGAACTCAGCAGAGACTTCCTTTTTAATTGGTGATGGTTTGACCCGCCCCCTATGCTTAAGCCCCGCCCCCTTTCATACAATTTGAACCGTTTAAGGTATACCCTTGTGTGAGGTATCAATGAACTCAGCAGAGACTTCCTTCTTCATTGGTGTGGTTTGGGCTGGTTTGCCCGGCCTATGCTTTGGCCACGCCCCCTTTCACAGCTAATGAACTCATGACGTAGAATCTTGTGTGAGGTATCGTACTCGGCGGGGTGTTCCGTGTCTGAATGCCACGCAAATGCACGGTCGCAAGGAGCGGCGTCCGCCGGTAACCCCGACGCACACAGAGGCGCGAGGGCCCGTCCATCGCTGCTCGCAGCTTTAATTAGGGCCCGAGCGCCGACAGCGGCGAAGGCCCTATTGAAACTGAAGGAATTATTCTTTCTTTCTTTCTTTCTTCTATTATTTTCCCGTCAAATGAATTGGCTTTTTGAGGGGCTTAATATATTCAAAAACTCACCAAATTTGGCGGTCGCATCAAGTCTGGTGAAAGTTTACGTATTTTAAGGGTTTCGGGAATAGGCGCACAAAAATGGCTCGCTAGCGCCCCCTAGAAAGTTAACCCTCATGCCCTCCTTAAAAAAACTTACTCTCGACACCTTCGAGGCAAAAATGTCCACGCACACAAAAACTGTTATTAAATCATCATATATCAATATTTTTTTCTGCTTTTTTTTTCTATATCACTTAAACAACTTCTTACCTAATCCAAACTACCAAACATTCAATAATTTTCAGGATTTTAACCCTTTAAATGCCAGTTTATGTATTTGAAGTATTTCATTTTTTATTACAAAAAACACAAAAAATGATTTTTTTTCCATATAATGAATAATATCTAGATGGGGCTTTGGTGGGGACTAGAGGCTTGGATATGTCAAAGATAAGCAACAAAATTAATTTGATTGCATTAGTATTTTTTACATAGTTCCAGAAACTCCCTTTGGACACCTTCGAGGCAAAAATGGCCCCATTGACTTCCATTATAACCACATGTTTTGATCTCACTGCCTTTACAGTATAAAACCATGCATTCTGTAATGTCAGCATTTCATTTGGAAGAAAACTAGTCATATTTGACATTTTTACAGTATTTCACCAGATTCAACCATTTTGCCCTTGGAGCCCGATGCATGAAATTATAGTTATATTATGGAGCTCTGTTTGTGTTTGTGTGTGTGTGTGTGTGTGTGTGTGTGTGTGTGTGTTTGTGTGTGTGTGTGTGTGTTTGTGTGTGTGTGTGTGTGTGTGTATGTGTGTGTGTATATATATGTATGTGTGTGTGAGAGTTTGCGTAAACCTGTAAGCAAGCAATGACCATTTTAGGGCTGAAAAAAGGCATCTTTTGAAGGATGTATTTCATGTGTCTTTGAAGACGTGCTTGAATAAAAACATTGTGTCCTGCATTTGCTGTAAACTGGTGCTTATCATTTCAAATGGTTTGTGGGACATGGTGGCCCTGAAGACTGGTCTGCCACTATGGACATCCCACAGGCTCCGGGTGGATTCCCCTTTGGACCGGTACACACCAGCCAAGTGTGAAGTCCCATGTATGTTCGATTCTCTTGAGCATCCACATCACTCCATCCTGAGAATGAACACCTCCCGTGTAGGTTTGTCATTTCCTGAATCAGCTGGAGCACAAGTGAGTGAAGTGAAGAAAGGTGGAAAGAGGATGCCACATCATGGATTCTTGATATGGCATATCTCGTGGGCTCTGACATCATGCCGGTCGGTGCTTGAATGTTGCGCAGCGTCTCAGTATTAGATGGAGACCAGACTTGCCAATTCTTCACTGTCCAGTCAAGGTTAGGATGGACAGGATCTTCAGTGTCCTCTCCACTTTCAGAGGAAGGTTAGAGGCACTCACAGAGTTGGAGGACACCAGTGACCATTTTGTGTCAGACTCCAGAAACTTGTGTCATCTTCAGATGAGTCCTGCAGTTGGCTGGAAGATAAAGGCTCCTTCTCTTTGCTCCAGGTCTGTCTCCTTCTCTAGAGCCAGGTGCATAAACACACTAATAGTTGTTTCTGTTTACAACTAAAGCAGGAGACAATGTTTTTATTCAAGCACGTCTTCAAAGACACATGAAATGCATCCTTCAAAAGAAGCCCTTTTTTCACCCAGATTTACACAAACTCTCTCTCACACACAGACACGCATGCATGCACACACACACACACACACACACACACACACACACACGGCTCCATAATATAACTGGCAAAAGTAAGGTGCGCTTTTTTCACCACTAAAATTGTCATTGTTTGTTTGTTTACAGATTTACACAAACTCTCTCTCACACACAGACATGCATACATGCATGCACACACACACACACACACACGCATACATACACACGCATACACACACGCATACACACACACACACACACACACACACACACACACCACCCACACACAAATATACAGTGCCTTGCGAAAGTATTCGGCCCCCTTGAACTTTTCGACCTTTTGCCACATTTCAGGCTTCAAACATAAAGATATAAAACTGTAAATTTTTGTGAAGAATCAACAACAAGTGGGACACAATCATGAAGTGGAACGAAATTTATTGGATATTTCAAACTTTTTTAACAAATAAAAAACTGAAAAATTGGACGTGCAAAATTATTCAGCCCCTTTACTTTCAGTGCAGCAAACTCTCTCCAGAAGTTCAGTGAGGATCTCTGAATGATCCAATGTTGACCTAAATGACTAATGATGATAAATAGAATCCACCTGTGTGTAATCAAGTCTCCGTATAAATGCACCTGCTCTGTGATAGTCTCAGAGGTCTGTTTAAAGCGCAGAAAGCATCATGAAGAACAAGGAACACACCAGGCTGGTCCGAGATACTGTTGTGGAGAAGTTTAAAGCCGGATTTTGATACAAAAATATTTCCCAAGCTTTAAACATCCCAAGGAGCACTGTGCAAGCGATAATATTGAAATGGAAGGAGTATCAGACCACTGCAAATCTACGAAGACCCGGCCGTCCCTCTAAACTTTCAGCTCATACAAGGAGAAGACTGATCAGAGATGCAGCCAAGAGGCCCATGATCACTCTGGATGAACTGCAGAGATCTACAGCTGAGGTGGGAGACTCTGTCCATAGGACAACAATCAGTCGTATACTGCACAAATCTGGCCTTTATGGAAGAGTGGCAAGAAGAAAGCCATTTCTTAAAGATATCCATAAAAAGTGTTGTTTAAAGTTTGCCACAAGCCACCTGGGAGACACACCAAACATGTGGAAGAAGGTGCTCTGGTCAGATGAAACCAAAATCGAACTTTTTGGCAACAATGCAAAACGTTATGTTTGCCGTAAAAGCAACACAGCTCATCACCCTGAACACACCATCCCCACTGTCAAACATGGTGGTGGCAGCATCATGGTTTGGGCCTGCTTTTCTTCAGCAGGGACAGGGAAGATGGTTAAAATTGATGGGAAGATGGATGGAGCCAAATACAGGACCATTCTGGAAGAAAACCTGATGGAGTCTGCAAAAGACCTGAGACTGGGACGGAGATTTGTCTTCCAACAAGACAATGATCCAGAACATAAAGCAAAATCTACAATTAAATGGTTCACAAATAAACATATCCAGGTGTTAGAATGGCCAAGTCAAAGTCCAGACCTGAATCCAATCGAGAATCTGTGGAAAGAACTGAAAACTGCTGTTCACAAACGCTCTCCATCCAACCTCACTGAGCTTGAGCTGTTTTGCAAGGAGGAATGGGCAAAAATGTCAGTCTCTCGATGTGCAAAACTGATAGAGACAGAGCTGTAATCGCAGCAAAAGGTGGCGCTACAAAGTATTAACTTAAGAGATGTCATCCGATGGACTTCAAACTTGGTCTGTACCATCCCAACACCTTAACGATGAAAAGTTATTAAAAGAAAAACTTTTCGTCAGACGGTGTGGGCATGGCGTGGCGGCCATTTTGAGTGTTTAGCGATGACCAAAGAAGTTGTTGTAACTTGAGTGTACGTTGTCGTATCTGCCCGAAATTTCTCACGATGGACAAGGGTCCGGGCCTGAGGACAACCACAGGCCAAAATTGACTTTTGGTCATAGCGCCCCCCCCTGGCCACAGGAAATGCGCCTTATATGACAAACATCATCCGATTTACATGAAACTCAGAATGTGTGGTCTACATGTGATAATGAGCCGCCTCCTATAATATGACCACGCCCACTCACTCAGGCCACGCCCCCTTTCATAACATTTGAACCGTTTAAGGTAGAGTCTTGTGTGAGGTGTCATTGAACTCAGCAGAGACTTCTTTCTTCATTGGTGATGGTTTGACCCGCCCCCTATGTTAAAGCCCCGCCCCCTTTCTTAAAATTTGAACCATTTAAGATAGACCCTTGTGTGAGGTATCAATGAACTCAGCAGAGACTTCCTTATTCATTGGTGATGGTTTGGCCCGCCCTCTATGTTGAAGCCACGCCCCCTTTAATAAATGCTGACCCATCTAAGGTAGAGTCTTGTGTGAGGTATCATTATACTCAGGAGAGACTTCCTTCTTCATTGGTGATTGTTTGACCTGCCCCCTATGCATTAGCCACGCCCCTTTTCACAGCTAATGAACCGTATGACTTAGAGTCTTGTGTGAGGTATCTTTGAACTCGGCGGGGAGTTCCCTTTTCATTGGTGACAATTTGTGGCGTCTGAGCGCCGCGCAAATGCACGGTCGCAAGGAGCGGAGTCCGCCGGTAACCCCGACGTGCGCCGAGGCGCGAGGGCCCGTCCATCGCTGCTCGCAGCTTTAATTGCATTTTGTGTCTGTTAAGAGGCACAAAGGCACTTTAAAACTTGCCCCAGCACTGCCGTTTTAGCTCAGGGGACGCTTGTAGTACGTAGCTGCAGCTTCTCCGTGTTACCTGCACTGATTCGGGTCGGGTTTTTTTCTATCGAAAGTACTCGCGTAGCTATAGCGATCAAGATTAACGTAAAAATTGGCCGGAATTCTCCTTTAAGAGAGTGTTTCAAAGGGTACGTTTTGTAGCTCTGCACTCCGTGGTTTGGGATTATGTTTTACGTTAGAAAAATTTTTAATAAATGAACATAATGTTGTATAATTATTTTATTAACAGGCGAAAACAATGATTTTAATAATGATAAACTGACAAAACACTGATTTATATCTGGCTGCCTGAATTGAATTTAATGATGTTGTTCCAATGTCTCTATGCGTGACAGTGTATTTGCTTCACAGCCAGTATGGAAGGAGGAGCAGTAACGTGTAAGTAAAACCAATATTTTTAATAGTAACCCATATTTGAGAATACTAAAAAGGTCTAACTGGAGATAGCATGTCATAATCAAATTCATTTGTGTCTCCATGATACAAATATATCTATTTGTCAGCCATGCTCGGGGAACCAAAGTATTTCTGCTGTTGGCTTGCCTCTCTGGCAAAGTGGTTGGCATTTGAAGTAAGCACATATTTGTCCCTGTTGTTTATGTTTACAGGCCTCAGATGGTTGGCATATATATTTCTCTCTGTGTGCATAGGGTCTCTTGTGTGAGAGAAGGATACACTTTTATCCTTGTTCCTAATGTAGCAACCCGATTATCGAGGAGCAGTGCTGCGTACTTACCGTAGCACTCAGGCTGCTGATGCAGTCTATGCTTCCACATGTCCTTTAAGATAAAAAGCCCCAACCAAACTTCATTCCGACTCGTGATCCTCTCATCCCCTTTAAAGCTGTGCTCTGGAACAGTGGTCACGATAAGTCTGTCAATTTTACACAGCAACACTGCAGTAGAGCCATAGGGAATATATTTGTATATGTGGTGTCTGGCCAATGCTCTCCAAGGACTGAGAGCTATAGAAGTAAAGAGATCAATGAAGAGTTCTAAAAAATAAAAATAAAACTCCTCATTCATTATCAGTAGTGCTGGGCTCAGCAGTTTTGTTGGACGTTTATACCCAACAAAAGGACGCAGCGGAGGAGCGTTGAGTCACACTGGATTTATTGGTAAACACGTAAAGCATACAATTAACTTTTGTGGTGTGCCTCGCAACTTTTGGAGCGAAATTTCTAGAGGTGACTTTGGTGTAAGACTGATGATTCAGTATTGTGACCCATATCTTTTAAAATGACTGCAAACGTTTTTACTGCCTTAACCTGCAACTCTCCTCAAAGCTGAATAGTGTGGAAAAGCTGCCTCTTTATTCTCAGCTTCTCTGTTCAATCGGAATGGGCCTTGTGTGCCTCATTGTGTTGTGTGGCGATAGACGTTCATGGGTAATTTCACACGCTCATAAAAATGTTAATCTGCAATGATAATACTGCAAATGGAGTTCAATAATTTGATCTGGCACGGTCAAACATCTTTGTCTTCTCAGCCTTCCTTTCTCTCAGTCTGTCTCTGCTCTGTTGCTGCTCCTGTCTGGCTTTTTCAGGCCTTTTTCACATGTGGCACCCAGTATAAATTCAGCTGCAGAGACCACTGTCGTGCATGAAATTGCATTAGTCATAGCTTTGCCTTCCTGGCTGCAGCCACGCTCCAGAGTCGTGTAATGGAATATTTTAGGTAGGGTAACTGTCAGATGGCCGGTTCAGGTCACAGGGTCTGTGGGGTTGACTGCTGGGTGAAACCCCTCCTTCAGGGGAGAGCCAGCACAAGCCACTGCCCAGGTGTCATCCAGCTTCAATCACAATTACATTTACTCAGGTTGGGTTGTATGCAGGTTAGCCAGGGTCTAACAGGTGGAGGAATAGCATCAGGGTCCATCCATCCATCTTCGTCTGCTTATCCGGTGTCGGGTCGCGGGGGGAGCAGCTCCAGCAGGGGACCCCAAACTTCCTTTTCCCGAGCCACATTAACCAGCTCCGACTGGGGGATCCCGAGGCGTTCCCAGGCCAGGTTGGAGATATAATCCCTCCTAGTCCTGGGTCTTCCCCGAGGCCTCCTCCCAGCTGAATGTGCCTGGAACGCCTCCCTAGGGAGGCGCCCAGGGGGCATCCTTACCAGATGCCCGAACCACCTCAACTGGCTCCTTTTGACGCGAAGGAGCAGCGGCTCTACTCCGAGCTTCTCACGGATGACTTAGCTTCTCACTCTATCTCTAAGGGAGACGCCAGCCACTCTCCTGAGGAAACCCATTTCGGCCACTTGTACCCTGGATCTCGTTCTTTCGGTCATGACCCAGCCTTCATGACCATAGGTGAGGGTAAGAACGAAAACTGACCGGTAGATCGAGAGCTTTGCCTTCTGGCTCCGCTCTCTTTTCGTCACAACGGTGCGATAAATTGTAATGTACCGCACCCGCTGCGCCGATTCTCCGACCAATCTCCCGCTCCATCGTCCCCTCAATTGCGAACAAGACACCAAGGTATTTAAACTCCTTTACTTTGGGTAATGACTCATTCCCTACCTGGAGTAGGCACTCCATCGGTTTCCTGCTGAGAACCACGGCCTCAGATTTAGAGGTGCTGATCCTCATCCCAGCCGCTTCACACTCGGCTGCGAACCGATCCAGTGAATGCTGAAGCTCACAGGCCGATGATGCTATCAGGACCACATCATCTGCAAAGAGCAACGATGAGATCCCCAGCCCACCGAACTGCAACCCCTCCCCACCCCGACTACGCCTTGATATCCTGTCCATAAATATTACAAACAGGATTGGTGACAAAGTGCAGCCCTGGCGGAGGCCAACCCTCACCTGAAACGATTCTGACTTACTGCCGAGAACCCGGACACAGCTCTCACTTTGGTCGTACAGAGATTGGATGGCCCTGAGAAGAGACCCCCTCACCCCATATTCCCGCAGCACCTCCCACAGTATCTCCCGGGGGATCCGGTCATACACCTTCTCCAAATCCACGAGACACACGTTGACTGGATGGGCATTCTCCCAGGCTCCCTCCAGGATCCTTGCGAGAGTGAAGATCTGGTCCGTTGTTCCACGACCAGGACGGAATCCACATTGTTCCTCTTCAACCCGAGGTTCGACTATCGGCCGAACCCTCCTTTCCAGCACCTTGGAGTAGACTTTACCAGGGAGGCTGAGAAGTGTGATACCCCTGTAATTGGCACACACCCTCTGGTCCCCCTTTTTGAAAAGGGGAACCACCACCCCGGTCTGCCACTCCTTTGGCACTGTCCCAGACTTCCATGCAATGTTGAAGAGGCGTGCCATCCAAGATAGCCCCTCCACACCGAGAGCCTTGAGCATTTCTGGACGGATCTCATCAATCCCTGGGGCTTTGCCACTGTGGAGTTGTTTGACTACATCAGTGACTTCCGCCTGGGAAATTGACAACAATCCCCCATCATCCTCCAGCTCTGCCTCTAACATAGAGGGCGTATTAGTCGGATTCAGGAGTTCCTCAAAGTGCTCATTCCACCGCCCTATTGCCTCCTCAGTTGAGGTCAACAGTGTCCCATCCTTACTGTACACAGCTTGAATGGTTCCCCGCTTCCCCCTCCTGATGTGGCGAACGGTTTTCCAGAAGCACCTTGGTGCCAACCGAAAGTCCTTCTCCATGTCTTCTCCAAACTTCTCTCACACCCACTGCTTTGCCTCTTTCACGGCAGAGGCTGCAGCCCCTCAGGCCCTTCGGTACCCTGCAACTGCCTCCAGAGTCCTCTGGGATAACATATCCCAATGTGACTACTATCGCCACTGTTCATCACACCCCCAACCGGCTCGTCAGACACCGCCTACCAAGAGCCTGGGTCTGTCCGAGGTTTCTTCCCAAGAGGGAGTTTTTCCTCGCCACTGTCGCACTGCTTGCTCTTGAGGGAATTACTGGAATTGTTGGAATTGTTGGGGCTTTGTAAATTATAGAGTGTGGTCTAGACCTACTCTATCTGTAAAGTGTCTCGAGATAACTTATGTTATGATTTGATACTATAAATAAAATTGAATTGAATTGAATTGAAATTGAATTGAATCCCGGAAAGACTCTTTCTTCAGTCGGACGGCTTCCCTGACCACCGGTGTCCACCACGGTGTTTGTGGGTTACCGCCCCTTGAAGCACCTAAGACCCTAAGACCACAGCTCCCCGCCGCAGCTTCAGCAATGGAAACTTTGAACATTGTCCACTCGGGTTCAATGCCCCCAGCCTCCACAGGGATGCACAAAAAGCTCAGATGGAGGTGTGAGTTGAAAGTCTGTCAGACAGGGGCTTCCAGACGTTCCCAATTTACCCAAACTACCCGTTTGGGCTTACCAGGTCTGTCCAGAGTCTTCCCCCACCCCCTGACCCAACTCACCACCAGATGGTGATCGGTTGACAGCTCCGCCCCTCTCTTCACCCGAGTGTCCAAAACATAGGGCCTCAGATCAGATGAAACAATTATAAAATCGATCATTGACCTTTGGCCTAGGGTGCTTTGGTACCAAGTACACTTATGAGCATCCCTATGTTCGAACATGGTGTTCGTTATAGACACTCCATGACTAGCACAGAAGTCCAACAACAAACAACCACTCGGGTTTAGATCAGGGACCTTGCAGGCAGCCAGGATATTCCTGATTTTAGCAATGTTACGAAGATGGAAAAAGGCTATTCTTGAGGTTTGTTTTAAATGGGCGTTGAAGGATATATCCTGATCAAAAATAACTCCCAAATTTCTGACCGCAGTGCTGGAGGCCAGGGCAATACCATCCAGAGTAGCTATATCTTTCGAAAACGAAGTTCGGCAGTGCGTTGGTCCTATCACAATAACTTCCGTTTTGTCTGAGTTTAACATCAGGAAGTTGTGGGTCATCCAGGATTTTATATCCTCAACACACGTTTGAAGTCTTGCTAACTGACCACTTTCATCTGGCTTAATTGACAGATATAATTGGGTATCGTCTGCGTAGCAGTGATAATTAATTGAGTGTTTCCTAATAATATGTCCTAGAGGAAGCATATATAAGGAAAATAGAATTGGTCCAAGCACTGAGCCTTGAGGAACGCCATGGCTGACTTTGGCGTGCTTGGAGGGTTTATCGTTAATGTTAACAAATTGGGATCGCTCAGAGAAATAAGACTTAAACCATTTTAGTGCAGTTCCTTTAATTCCGACTAAGTGTTCTAATCTCTGTAACAGGATTGTATGGTCAATAGTGTCAAATGCAGCACTAAGATCTAGTAAAACAAGAATGGAGACAAGTCCTTTGTCTGCAGCTGTTAGAAGGTCGTTAGTAATTTTCACCAGTGCCGTCTCTGTGCTATGATTCTTTCTAAATCCTGATTGAAAATCATCAAATAAACTGTTGCTATGTAGAAAATCACATAACTGATTAGCAACCACCTTCTCAAGGATCTTGGATAGAAAGGGAAGGTTAGATATAGGTCTATAGTTTGCTAAGACCTCAGGATCCAGGGTCGATTTTTTCAGAAGAGGTTTTATCACAGCTATTTTAAATGACTGTGGTACATAACCTGTTAATAAGGACATATTGATCATATCTAGTAGTGAAGTGTTTACCACGGGTAACGCTTCTTTGAGTAGCCTCGTTGGGATGGGGTCCAAGAGACAGGTAGATGGCTTAGCTGAGGATATCTTTAACATTAATTGTTGAAGGTCTATAGGATAAAAGCATAGTATATGTATATGTCCGGATTAGTCGTTCGTTCTAGCGGTCCTGTATTTAAAGATGAACTGTTAGAAGTTGAGGGCAAAAGGTGATTAATTTTATCTCTAATTGTTATAATTTTATCATTGAAGAAGCTCATGAAGTCATCACTACTCAGAGCTAGAGGAATAGATGGCTCAGTAGAGCTATGACTGTCTGTCAGCCTGGCTACAGTGCTGAAAAGAAACCTTGGGTTGTTCTTATTTTCTTCTATTAGTGAAGAGTAATAGTCTGATCTGGCTTTTCTTAAGGCCTTCCTATAGGTTTTGAGACTTTCTTGCCAATCCAGACGGGATTCTTCCACTTTGGTGGAGCGCCACTTACCCTCGAGGTTTCGCGAGACTTGTTTCAATCTGCGAGTTTGTTCGTTATACCAAGGAGCTGTTTTCCTTCGCTTCATCGTCTTCTTTTTGAGAGGAGCGACAGAGTCCAAGGTCGTCCGTAGGCAAGTCGCAGCACCGTCCACAAATGCATCAACCCGAGAGGGACTGAGGTTAACATAGAGGTCCTCTGTTATTCTAAGGCACGACATAGAGTCAAATGCTGTTGTAATATCTTCCTTAAATTTAGCTATAGCACTGTCAGATAGGCATCTAGTGTAGAAGCCATTATCTAGTTTAGTATGGTCAGGTAGCAAGAATTCAAAGTAATAATAAAATGATCTGATAATACCAAATTCTGCGGAAATATTATTAAATCCTCAATTTCAATACCATATGCCAGCACAAGGTCGAGGGTGTGGTTAAAACAGTGCGTCGCCTTGTGCACAGTCTGACTGAAACCGATTGAATCCAGTAATGTGTTGAAAGCAGTAGTAAGGCTATTGCTGTCAACGTCCACATGGATATTAAAATCACCTACAATAAGTACTTTGTCTGATTTAAGGACTACACATGATAAAAACTCTGAGAATTCAGATAAAAATTCAGAATACGGACCTGGAGCTCGGTAGACAACAACAAATATAATTGGCTGTTCTGATTTCCGTGTTGGATGTTGAAGATTAAGAACAAGGCTTTCAAAAGAGTTATAATTCAGTTTGGGTTTAGGATTAATTAACAGGCTTGAATCAAATATGGCTACAACTCCCCCTCCTCGGCCGGAGCCTCTAGGAATTTGAGTATTAATATGACTGGGAGGAGTCGCTTCATTTAGACTAACATATTCTTCATGGCCCAGCCATGTTTCAGTAAGACAGAATAGATCAATTTGATTATCAGATATCAATTCATTTACTAGTACTGCTTTAGAAGACAGAGATCTGATATTTAGTAATCCACATCTAATTTTCGTCTCCTTTTCTATCATTGCAGTGGTAGTTTTAATTCCAATTAGGTTGTTAAGTATTGCCCCTCTATTCACCACTTTGTGTGGTCTGTTGTTGATTATAATTGGAATAGTACTAGTACGACATGTTACTGGAATAGTACTAGTACTACACGTTACTGGAATAACACTAGTACTACATGTTATCCTGCAGAAAACATTTTCAGATTCATCCACTTGTATAGTGCTATCAGGATCAATGCCTGGGGGACATGAATCTGTGATATTTTCAACATAATGTCAATACTTGCCTTTCAGTGCGTGGGCGTTATGTTGTCAGATAGCATCCTGGCCGCGTGTCGGGTTTGGGTGGAGACCATCAAGCTTCAGCAGGTTGGGCATCTCCCAGAACAGGTTGAAGTTGTCGACATAGGGAATGCTCAGGGAAGTGCAGAGTGGTTCCAGCCAGGTGTGGAGCCAGAACAGTCTGGACCATCTCTCCGCACCCTTCCTGTATGTAGGTAGAGGCCCAGAGATGACAATCCGCTTACCTGTACCCATCAGGGTGGAGAGGAGAGTGGTGAAGTCTTCCTAGAGTGCTATCGACCGTCTCGCTCTGATGTCGTTTGTGCCCACATGCACGGTGATGTTGTCGACCTTGGCGTGGGCGAGGATGCCGGGAAGTTTGTGCTGGATGTCACGGACCTTGGCACCGGAAGCAGTAGACCTTGGAGGGACCGCTAGGTAAAGGGGGAATGTGGAGGTCCCTTACCATGGAGCTTCCGGTGATCAGCGTGGAGGTTGATGAGTTCGGGGAGGGGGAGAGTCCGCCCTCAATGGGCGCGTCGACTGTGTGGCTGGACCAGGATGAGCTGCGTGGGGACGTGGCAGAGAAGGGAACTCCTCGTCGTCGTTCAGAATGCTGTAGCGGTTTTCTAGTTGTAGGGGTTGGGCTGGGGCTGAGTTGTCCTGACCGCCTGCTCTGGTGCTTGCTTACACGCCATGGCTCCGGCTGGTGTGGAGTGGAGCTGGTCAGCAGAGCTGGCGGGGTCCTCGGCAGAAGCCGAGGAGAGACAACAGGGACAGAGGTTGTATTAGTGCGTGGTGGGGTGAGAGTAGTGCAGGGCACAGTGGAATCAAAACATCCGTCAGTGTGTGTGTGGGGGGAACTTCCAATGATAATGGAGTCGAGGAACTCTTCACTTGCCTTGATCTGGTGGAGAGTCGATATTCTGGCTTCAAGTTCCACTATCTTCTGGCTGAACAGGAGGCACGAGTCACAGCCAGGTGAACAGCTGAGGGGGGGCATCGTGTAGCTTGCTAGTTTAGCTAGTAGCAACGTTGATGGAGGCCTTCTCCTAAAACCTAAAAACCTTCACAAGTCGAAATACAATGCAGGTGCTCCTGCTTGTATTAGCAAGCTGTGGATAGCTCGTTACTGTTACCAAAATATGGAATAGATTAGATTTCCCAGGAGGCAAAATCCTGAGTGGTTCGCTTTAACTCCCGCTAGCAGGCAGGCTAACTAGCCGTTAGCACAACAAATACCTAGACGTTAGCTAACGGAGCGGAGGAAAGTTTTGCAAACAACGGAGAAACTGCGGCCAGACAGGTCCGGTTAAAATATAGCTAAATGGCTTATTCGTAAATATACTTGTCTTAACTTTAGAAGTTCAGTGGCAGATCTATGGTTTACTAGCTCACATAATCTGTTTTGGGGTTTAATTTACAATTCAGATTTATATGACTTAGTTATATTCACATATTAAAGGTTCCATGACATGGTGCTCTTTGGATGCTTTTATATAGGCCTTAGTGGTCCCCTAATACTGTATCTGAAGTCTCTGTTATATAGGCCTTAGTGGTCCCCTAATACTGTATCTGAAGTCTCTTTTATATAGGCCTTAGTGGTCCCCTAATACTGTATCTGAAGTCTCTTTCACGAAATTCAGCCTTGGTGCAGAATTACAGCCACTAGAGCCAGTCCCACAATGAGCTTTCCTTAGGATGTGCCATTTCTGTGTCTGTAGCTATTGAGGAGGAGAGAGGGGGGCATTTCTAGCCACTGGGGGACCATAGGCAGGCTGGGGGAACGCATATTAATGTTAAAAAACCTTATTAAAAAAACATTTTCATGCCATGGGACCTTTAAAGGTTCAGTAGGGTTTTTTTTCAATAGGTTTTTGTCATATTTGCTAAAACCATGAGACAGAGTATTCGTAAAACAACAAACAAATCATGTACCTCTGCCTCTTTCTAATGCTTTTAATGGCATTTGCTAACACCACACCCAAAGAAAAACAACCAATCAGAGTCGAGTAGTCACTAACACAGTGCCAATGACTGCTTGTGAACTGCGGTCAAACTAGGCAGCACTGATTAAACATGAATCATAATACTATATATATATATATATATAAGGCATATTTAATCAGCGCTGCCTAGTCATTGACACTGTGTTAGAGACTCCTCGGCTCTGATTGGTTGTTTTCCTTATGCCATTAGGAGCACCAGGAAGAGGAATGTGATTTTTCACAGATTATCTGTCTCATGTACTACTGCCAGGATATAGGGACAGTTGAGCAAATATGACACTTTTTTTTTTTTAAATAAAAGTTACCCACTGTAGCTTTAACTAGAAAAGCAACTATTGCATGCCATTGTTTCCATTTGTTGAATTTGGAGCCCAAGCTGCAGTGACCTTTGTGAGGGCTAGCGGCATTAGGCTAGTGCTATTTCTGCACTTTAAAATGTGGCTTGATCTAACTACTGCTATATAGACCTTAGCATTGATGCGTATAAGTCTTTGCAAATTACCTCAGTTCTCAATCTCAATTCAGAACATGTTTCTGTGTGAGAATGTGAACATTGCTTGACTGATCTGATTCAGTGATTCAAATGGTTCAGTTGCTTCTGTATAACTTAAAGCCCACTGTTTTGGACTAAGCTAATGGCATTATAAGGTACAGGAGGTACCAAGTTTTGGCCAATAGATACAATATGGTATAATATAGGTACAATTATGTACAATTAATGAGTTAATTCATTGTGACAATCAGGCACAGGCATCAAGTGCTGAAGTGAACAGCTCCTGGATTGATTGACCTCCACAGGACTGCTTGACAAAACTGAGTTACTTAAGAGAATCAGTCCTCCAGCCGCTAGGTATTAGGGGGAGCAGTGGTTCATGTTTAGCACAGGAACAGCACAAGGCAGCAACACATTATGCCTCCTAATGGTCATTGAATTGGATCACCAGCCACAGTCATTATTAGCCCTGTGTGTGTGTGTGTGTGTGTGTGTGTGTGTGTGTGTGTGTGTGTGTGTGTGTGTGTGTGTGTGTGTGTGTGTGTGTGTGTGTGTGTGTGTGTGTGTGCGTGTGGGCGCGCGCGTGCGTGCGTGTGCAAGGGTCAGAGACATAGAAAAAGTGCTGGAGGGAGGGAGACTAGAAGAAGATGTCCACATCACACCAAACAGCATTTCTTTGAGTTACATAGGAAGCAGTACACTCAGCATTCTTCAAAATTCGTATGTTTACCTTAATCCTTACTTCAGCATCATCAGTGATACACAGTTTCATTCTGAATACCTCTCTTCCACAGTCAGCTAGCTGTTCATGTAAATCGGGGAGATTGCTCCGCTGTCCATACATGATACATAAGCATAAAAACATACTGCACATTCAGAGCTACCCTCGAGATAAAAATGAAATGATGCATCATGGGTGATTTTGACTGGTACATTAGATCATTGATTCATACTCAGCTTGAGGAATGCTTGTAAGCCCATTGCATTATTTCATTGATCTGTTGCCAGCCCTATATAGTCAATAATAAAAAGCCTAAAGCTGTTAGAACAATGTTAATCAGATAGAAGGTCAAAGGATCATGTCACTACTATGGTTTGCTATTGTGGACCATTTGCTAATAGTTTGACTGACCACAGAACTCAATAATGGGAGACACTTGATTTGACTGAAGCCTACGGTTGCATTTGTTTCATATAAGAAGCTAAAAGCTCCACTATCTACTATACATTTTCTATTCTTAGATAGAAAACAAATGAAAGTGGATGATTTTGTTAGACAAAAGGTGCCATGGTCACACTAATCAAAAGCCATCCTGTTGGAACCATTACTCTCTCTCTACCCGAATGTCATTCTAGCCTGGCCGGTATCTGTTGTCAGATAGAGTCAGATAGAAGGATTAGGGCCTGCAGATGAAAATTAGCCTGCATTGCTAAATCTGGCACATTTACATGTTGGACTCTGTGCTCATGTTGATTAAAGATGCAGTAGGTAAGACTTATAAAACTACCTTTCTGTCATATTTGCTAAAAACTGACCCTATGTTCCAGTAGAACTACATGAATCAGGTCATTTAAAAATAAATCCAGCTCCTCTGGCACCACCTCCAGCCTGTAGTGCGATTTGCAAAAATCCACTGCTCCCTGTTCAGATGCACCAATCAGGGCCGGGGGGGCGGGGTGTCTAACTGCGTGTCAATCACTGCTCAGGCACACACATTCATTCTCCCTTGTGGGGAGAGGGGCTTAGGAGACCATTTGGGCTTTAGCAGAAAGGGGGGAGGGACTGAGAAGTCCTGGATCTTCACAATCCTACCTACAGCACCTTTAATGTGCGTTTTCCCTTAAATAAAGAAATCTAAACAAATATAGAAGGACAGATCATGGCCATTCTAAGGGCCTGTCACAAATAAACGTTTGAGAACCTTGGCCACAAAGACTTTCAAGTTCAAAGTGAACCCTTACATCTGAGAGTGACTGAATTGGAATCCTTTCAACTGGCCAAATTTTGTATGCCTTAGATTGGCCAGAGTCACCTATCTGTCTTTCTTCCTGAGAGGTTTCATTGTGGTCGCCTAATGAAAGCTTCTCCAGAACCCTATAGTGGTTTGAGCGCCAGCATGACTTTGAGTCTTTGGTGTGTGACACAGCAGTGAGAAAACTAACTTCAATGGGCTTCAAATGGAAATAATTCAGCCTTATTGTCTTAAGGCAAACCAGGAGAAGAAAAGAGAGGGAAGGATTGGCAATATTATGTCTGATATGATTGATGAGGGGAAGGACAAAGGACAGACAATATGAATTTTACCTCTTCCAGCTAAATGCCAGCAGCTTGCAGAAGTGAAGTGGAGCTGCAAGGTTAAAGAGGTGAGAAGTCTGCCATCGTCACAGGAGTGCGACCATTATCACGCAACAGCCACGGGTATTAAATTGAGTTATTTCTGCCACGTCCAGCTGCCAGCTGGAGATAAGCTCTGTTTGGCTGAACCTGCAAATTTACCAGCATCTCTTGGAACCTGTCCTCGCACGTTAATTGATGTATGTGCCTTCAGCACTGTTGCCTCTTACTAACGCAACAAAAATACTGTAGCTGTGATAAGTGGATTGGCAGAATTTGATTTCACGTCAAACTGCATTATTGTACTCTCGGGACAATGCATATGATGAGACATTGAGTGCTCACCTAAAGAATACTTAGCGCACATGTCCTTTTTTGTTGTTCAAATCCTAGATCATTTTTTTTATTGCTTTAAGAAAATGCATTATTAATATTTATTCAGGCAGAAATATGACAGGTCCCAGGTGTGAGGACTGTGTACAGATTATTTTCCATGCAGAAATAGGATAACTAAAGAAGATGTAAGGGAATCTGTGTTTTTTGGTGTAATGCATCTGTTTAGGGATTTTTCCTCCTCTCAAGCAGATGAAATATACTTATGATAATTTGAATAATTTACTGTACAATTACACTTGCATTTCATTCACATTTCCTTTTCAGTTGATACATGCCAATGAAAAAGGAGTCCTCACATTATAAAAATATTGAAACTACTATCAGTGTATTGCAACATTGTCAGAGAGAGATCAGAAGTCAGATGCTGGATGGCAGATAAATTAGATTTTTGTAATATTTGCATTAAACAAGGCAAAGAGAAGGTATTATTTTGTCAAGCAAGTCTTGTTTACCAACAAAAAGTTTAATATGTTATATGGTCTGTGATGGTCTGTTTAATAGTAATATTGTTTCTATAAATCATCTCATAGCATATCTTAAATTATTTAGCTGTAAAGTACAGCTTAGACCAGTGGTTACCAAACTTTTCTTGCCATGCCTCTCTCTGGAAGCATAAAAATAAACATTTGTTTTTTATCAGCTAGGGATTAATAAACCAAACAAAAACATGTGGAAAACTGGTAACAAAAGCATGTCCATCTCCAAATCTTGCTAACAATCTTGCACTCATGTCTTTATTCATCCCAAATCAATCAGGTTGTAGATCTTTTTCACAGCGCACATTCTGACTTGTCATAGAAGAAAAGCAAAGTGGAACTAACATTAACGTTGGCTCCGTTCCAGCAATTATAATGTTATTAGTTACACCTGTGTTTAACAAGTATAAATGTCTGCTATGAAAATGGTCTATTCACTCCACATTGGCCCCGCATGGAATGGCTCTGCATCACCTCGTCTGGCTTAGACTGATGAACGTTCAAGCCACTCTGACAACATCAAGATAGAGGTGAGTCTAACAAGCTGAAAGCCTGAAAGGTGTACAAAAGTGGCCACTTTAGAGACGATACATGTTTTTGCTTTCAGTAACAACGTGGCCTTTTCTCTGATACCACTCCCAAGCATTACATTACAATTGTGCCCCACTTTTGGTAAAGATGTTTTATTATCCATTCAACAATCTGTGTTTCCTGGTGTGTAACCCTGCAGGCTTCACCCTTCAATTGGATCTACTAAATAAAGTACGTATGTTGTTTTGCGGTGTTGCCTTACTTTAATTTCTGTCATAGTGTCTCTGTCATTTATGCCCCCAATCCCCAGGCCCAGTGACCCATAGCAAGCAATTTGGACTGACTCAAACCTGACACTTTATAGACATGGATCCGCTATAGACTCACCACACTGACGTCATGTTAGGCCGGTTACACACTGGATGCGTTGCGTGAGCGTGTCAGCTGCGAGGCGTGTCCGTTTATATTTCGGCTCCCATGTTAACAGGTTAGAGCTTACACACTGCCTGTGTGAACCGCGTGTCTCAGGCGGGGCCCGAGCTGTGCCAAAAACGCGTGCCTGCTAGAAATAGAACCGAGGCCTATTTTTCACGCGACACGCAAGCGTGTTGGAAGCGTTTCTAGGCAAAATAGAATAGGAAAAATATGTTTATATGTCGTTTAGACACAAATACATATTAATAAATGACATGTCAATGTTTGCAAGCCTCTAGGTTTTGATATAAATGCAGATATAAATGTAATTTTAAAAAAAATAAAGTGATTTTCTAATATTGCACCTGTCGATACAGAACGAAATATTTTGGAGCCTATTTTGCCGTCAATACTGCAGACGTTGTCTTTGCTGTAATCAGATCAGTGTTTATTTATGTTTAACCTGGTATTTCATTTTATCAATATCCAGACAAGGCTAGCAGCAGAAGCGCCGCGTCAGACACCTTTCTGGTATGTAAAGACATAGAGTAACTGACGAACATTTTACCTTTTTGATCAATGAAAGTCAAAGTCATATTTGCAGTTAAAACTATTGGTTCCATTTATTTCCATTAAATCTTTGTTGGGTTTCCTGACAAATCACTTCCTGTATGTGTGCCTGTGTAGTGATGTGTGTGTGTGTGTGTGTGTGTGTGTGTGTGTGTGTGTGTGTGTGTGTGTGTGTGTGTGTGTGTGTGTGTGTGTGTGTGTGTGTGGTCAAAATCTGTATGTGCTTCCAGGTTGCACCTGAGGAACCAAATATTGGTTCCTTTTTATACCAAGGGCACTAATTGGCTCTTGCAAATAGTTAAACATGTAACAATGAGTATTGATTTCAATGACCACATCAGTGATGATGATGATTATTTTATTGGTGTCTATAATGTCAAACTATCTCATGGTAACACAGAACTGTAAAAAGATTTTTTCTTTTAAATCCATCACCTCAGGTTCTGACCTCCAACTGATCAAATACCCCCAGGCCTTCTATTTCTTCAAAGGCTGTGCTGCGTTTTAAAATGTAATGAGGTATTTATCCTTTCTGTCGTGATTGGTGTTCTATTTTCCTGAATTATGTTGAACTTGATTTTTAAAGAGACTCTTGTTTAAAGACTACGCTCATTGGGTTTTAACCTTCACTCCCTGTTGTCAGGCTTAGAAGACAGACATCAAAGAAACAGTTTTGTTTTTCATTTCCATTACATTAACCTCCCTGATAATTGGCTCTGTAAAACCAGCAGGCGCAGCCCTGGCTTAAAAAAAAAAACAGTTTCATGCTTAACGCAAACAAATGTTTGAGTAGTAAATACAGTTGATATGCAAAATGATTTGAGTGTCACACATTGTGTGTTTGTATGCATTTGAACTGATTTTTCACTTCAAGATGAAGTGAGTTTTGATGTTTTAAGTCCAGGATGGGGCTGTGAACACAGATGAAGCCAAGTCAAGGTTGAGGATTTGCTTGGGAGCAGGCATAGCTACAAGGTCAGCTAGCAAGGCTAGTCCGATCTAAAACGGAGATTAGGAGTTAGAGATTAGACCCTAATGATCCTCTGGTCTGTGTGCTAAGAGCTTTAGCACAAGGACCATTAAACATATTCATGGCCTGTCCTCAAAAACAGTACGTGCACTGTAAAAACTCCAACTTAATATTCTTGACATGAAAAAGTATTTTAAGTGTTTAAGAATTAAAAATATAAATTATTAATATTTGACTAAAAAATGTAAGTCGCTCCAGCAAAAGTTGAAATTTGTATGATTCAACGGTGTTTAGTAAGTCATTACAAAATACATCATTCAGTTGGGATGCACAACTTATATGTAAATGTGCACAACAAGTGCAAAAGTTCTGATAACTCATATGTCTTTGTTGTGAAAAGCGGGAAAGCCAATTTTCCGAGTTGAAGATAGTCACTTGAAGTCATCGGATCCCCGCACTGGCTGTTTGCTGTATGGAACCTGGAGCCCACACTGGCAAGTTTTTTTCACTTAAAATATAAATTGTGTAATTTTATAATGTGATACATAAGTGGATAAAGTAGGCAGTGTTACTTTATTGACAACAGTTGGCCCAAAGCTAACGTTCGCCGCTAGCTTCTGCTTATCGTAAGCTAGCAGCCAGGTTAAAGTTAGCTGATAAATGCGGTACTTGTCTAGGCAGGTAACTTGGCTAACGTTACCGTTTAAACTTCGTAAAAGCTTTTCAGACCGGTAGCGTTAGCTAAGTTAAAATACTTGCGGGAACGTTAGCTAGCTAGTAACGTTATACATTTCTAACAGGGTCGGCTTTCGGTTGCTTAAACCTAAACACCCTAGCTAGCTAGCTCGTACCAACAGTTAAGCTATCAATTCAAGTCAGTGTTGTGGAATAGCTAGTGTTTTAAAGTAACTTTAGTACTAACGTGAGTTTATATAGTATATAGCGTGTAACAGGTAAGAAGAATAGATTGAGCTAGCTAAATCATGCTGCCTCAAGACAGACTTCCACCTGCATCTCTCTGTCTTCTGATTCAGGAGGTTTTAAAAGACCGATAGCTAGCAAAGTTAGGCCGGTTACACACTGGCTGCGTGGCGTGAGCGTGGCGTTTCTGTTGCGTGTCAGCTGTGTGGATTTTTCTATGTCTTTACACACCAGAAAGGTGTCTGACGCGGCGTTGCAACTGCTAGACTTGTCTGTACCATAATAAGGTATGGTCTGTACACATGTACCGTACTGTATGTTTCCCATTGATAAAATTAAATACCGTGTTAAACATAAATCTCTACTGATTTGATTACAGCAAAGACAACGTCGGCAGTATTGACGGCAAAATAGGCTCCAGAATATTTCCTTCTGTATTGACATGGTGCAATATTAGAAAATCTCGAGACTTTCAAACCTCAACATGTCATTTATTAATATGTATTCGTGTCTAAACGACATATAAACATCTTTTCCTATTCTATTTTGCCTGGAAACGCGTGAAAAATAGGCGTCGGTTCTATATCTAGCATGCACGCGTTTTCGGTGTGGCTCAAGCCGCGCCTGAGACGTGCGGATCACGCAGGCAGTGTGTAAGCTCTAACCTGTTAACATGGGAGCTGAAATATAAACGGACACGCCACACAGCCAGTGTGTAACCGGCCATAGAGGGGGTCTACATGAACGTTATTGCGCTTGACTGACGCGGGGCTCATCTCCTAAAATATATGTGTATGTGTACGGATCAACTGATCTGTTGCACCACAATTAATCAATGTTTTAAACTGATTAAGAACCTCATATTTAAAACAACAACTCATACTTAATTGTTTCTCTCATGCCTGTTTTTGCTTATTACCAATATATTGTAACCTTTGTCTTTCAGATTGAGTTGAATGCAATGCAAGTCCTGCAAATTCACCAACCTCAATGAAGCTGTTCTCCTGAAGCACTAGGCCTACTGCCTGTATCACAGAGGCAGGCAGAGTTCTATCGGATCACCAACAAGAACCTTCTAGACAACTTTAGAGCAGCCATTAATCAGCACACTCCAGGACTGCTTAGACTCTATCGGGCTAGGAGGCCAGTTTTTCCGTCTGAGATGGATCAACTCCTTAAGGGACTGGATGAAGAGGTGATTATTTTAGTAATCTCAGTATTTTGGAAAATGTTGACAGTTGTATTGCAAGAAATCGTGGGATTTTTTTACTGCAAGATATATAAAGATAAAATAATAAATACAAAGTTTCCAATTTAAGTTGTTTTCATAGTATCAATTAGAATTAACCCATTATACACTACCTAATGTACAGAAAAAGTAGCGACTAGGTGGTGAACAAAGTAGCACAAGTAGCAGTTAAAAAGCGTTATATATTTAAGTTTTGAGTTACCCTTAGATTTGCATTCTACTAACATTTGCTCGATGTGGAAGAAAGCAGCGGTTTACCAATACTTACCAATACAGTTAATTGTGTGATTCAGTTTTAGTCCTATGCCTAAGTAAATAAGAAAATGCAGCTGTAAAAGAAGTTGTTCAATTGTTAACTGGCCAGTCCCTTTGCTTATAGCTTTGGCTTTTCTGCATGTTACTTAGATTTTGCTTTAATGTTTTTCCTCCATCTTTTTGTGTTTCAGACCAGTGACATCACAGCACACAGACAGGCTGCAGCCTTGAAGGGCCTTCCTTTGTATATCCGTGAAAGTCACGAGAAGCTGTTCAGGAGTTGTCTGGTGAGTGATTATTAGCAACTCCTCTTCATGCTGTACTTGACTAGGATTGTTACCGAACAGTTACCACTGCCCATTTTTCCATTCCAGTTTATCTATCCACTGTTCTCCTTGCCCTCTCCTTTTTATCTAAATGCATGAAGTGTCTCAAATAGATGTACTTTGCTGTTAATATTCTTTATTTAAAGCTGCAATATTGAGAAATTTGGTTTGGTGCTCTTTAGTGCCATCTAAAAGCCCCAAAATTGCAACTGCACTGAAACGTATAGTCGTGAAACGGGTAAGAAACTCAGTCAGAAATCTGTCATCAAATCCATGTTTACTCACTAATTTATCCAGATACCTAATTTTGGAAACCTAAATTAATATTTTTTGTTAATTAGACTCTATATATCCGATATATAATAAAGCTTCTAATAGAATGTATTCATACTAAACTTGTGCTCTTTTGAAGTTATTAACGCAGCTCTCTCCTGTCAGATACACAGCACAGGGAGGTCTTATTTTCTGTCAATTCTAAAGGGAGCGTTTTATTACTTATTATAATTTGGTGATTAACAACCAAGTCTCTTCCTGTTCCATGAATTGTGCAAAAATGTTTTCTCGTTGTCTCTGCAATTTAAGATTTACGTTAGCGTCTTTGTACCGTCTTCGTTTTCTTTGCCCTCTTTGTTTGTTTATTTCCGGTACCGGCAGCTGACTGATAGGTCATCAGCATGTCCAATTGCTGAACCAAGATTGTCTCAGTCAGAAAGCTGAACGTTTAGGAAGCAGCAAACGATCCCCCGAGGCAGATAGCCGCAGTAGTGCCATCTTTTACTCTCTTACAATATATAATTAAACTGTATTTTCATTTTCAAATCTCAGTTGTTTTTTTTAACAATTTGAATATATATTCAAATTTAGAATATTCTTTGACAGCCCTACTAGATACACGCTTATAATAAGGGGAAGAAGTAAAAGTACTAATACAACATGTACATATACTCTAAAGATTCTAAAATGTTGTCAGTTTGATTTACTAATCATATGTTTGTCTTTCCTGTCTGACATCACAAGGATACTGACTCAGAAGAGGAACAGACAAAGGGCCTCATTGTGGGGATACTTACTATGAAGGATGATCAGTTAGCCATGGGGTTCCTCAAGGCTCAGTGCTTGGACCAATTCTATTCTCCTTATATATGCTTCCTCTAGGCAATATTATTAGAAAACACTCAATTAACTTTCACTGTTATGCGGATGACACCCAATTATACTTGTCAATCAAACCAGACGAAACCAGTCAGCTAGCTAAATTTCAAGCGTGCATTAAGGATATAAAATCCTGGATGACCTATAATTTTCTGATGTTAAACCCTAACAAAACTGAAGTTATTGTGCTGGGCCCTAAACACCTCCGAACTTCATTATCTAGAGATATAGCTACTCTGGATGGTGTTGCCCTGGCCTCCAGCACCACTGTTAGAAATTTAGGAGTTATCTTTGATCAGGATATATCCTTTAATGCCAATCTAAAACAAACCTCAAGAACAGCCTTTTTTCATCTTCGTAACATTGCCAAAATTAGGAATATCCTGTCTCAAAACGACGCTGAAAAACTAGTCCATGCATTTGTTACTTCCAGGCTGGACTATTGTAATTCCCTACTGTCAGGTTGCTCAAATAAGTCTCTTAAGACTCTCCAGCTGATCCAGAATGCAGCAGCGTGTTCTCACAAGAACTAAGAAAAGAGATCATATTTCTCCTGTATTAGCTTCTCTGCATTGGCTTCCTGTTGAATCCAGGATTGAGTTTAAAGTCCTTCTCTTGACCTACAAAGCTCTAAATGGTCTAGCACCATCATATCTAGAAGAGCTCCTAATACCCTATTGTCCTACTAGAGCACTGCGCTCCCAGAATGCAGAGTTACTGGTGGTACCTAGAGTCTCTAAAAGTAGAATGGGAGCCAGAGCCTTCAGTTATCAGGCTCCTCTCCTATGGAATCAGCTCCCGATCTGGGTTCGGGGGGCAGAAACTGTCACCTCATTCAAGAATGAACTTAAAACTCTCCTATTTGACAAAGCTTATAGTTAGGGAGTGAGGACTTGCAGTGTTCACCTAACTGGCCCAACTGCTTCTCTTCATAATTGTTAGATTAATAATACATAACAAAGTAGAGGGAGGCAGGCCAGCCAAGCCAGATCCGGCAGGGGGAGAGTTCTAAGCCCGAAAACGCTACCTCTCCTTATGACCTGTCTCTCTTAGTTACCTGTTATAGTTACGCTGTTATAGTCCTAGACTGCCGGGGGACTTCCTTCCTTTGACACACTGAGCTGCTCTCTCCTCTCCCTTTCTATTACTGTTACTATTACTATTACTATTACTATTTGTGTGCAGCCCGTCCCAGAAATGCTTCTTACTAATCCTAGCTTCTGGGGAGTTTACTCCCCGGAGTCCTTATGCTTTTTTTTTCCCCCAGCGTATTTCCTTGGAGAACGTTGGCACCAAGACCCTGGTTGCAGCTGTCGCCGTGGTCCTGCTGCACTCCCTGCTGAGCTCAGCGGTGCCCTGCAATGTCATGCTGCGTCCTGCTGAACCCTGCAGCTTCCCGCTACATCCAGTCACTGTTCCATTATTAATGTGACTACTATCGCCACTGTTCATCACACCCCCAACCGGCTCGTCAGACACCGCCTACCAAGAGCCTGGGTCTGTCCGAGGTTTCTTCCCAAGAGGGAGTTTTTCCTCGCCACTGTCGCACTGCTTGCTCTTGAGGGAATTACTGGAATTGTTGGAATTGTTGGGGCTTTGTAAATTATAGAGTGTGGTCTAGACCTACTCTATCTGTAAAGTGTCTCGAGATAACTTATGTTATGATTTGATACTATGAATAAAATTGAATTGAATTGAATTGAATTGATCAAAGTACAGCTCCGACAAGTTGCAAATGTAGCTGTGGTTCTAGAAGAAGACATCGTCTTCCAAGACCTCCCTGACCTGCTAACGGCCTTTGCTTTGCTCTTTGGGCTGATATGCCTTAAACTAGGGCTGTGACGGTATAGTATTTTTCTTATTGCGGTGACGAAGCAACATATCACCGGGGTATGGCGGTTAACCGCAACCCCCTTACAAGAGTAGCGTAAATTAGAGCGAGAATGGCAGGGGGCCTTAAGTGATTGACGTCAGTGCCCGTATGGAGAGCAAGCAGTAACGGAGAGCAGCGTATGAGTGCTGCTGTGAGGAAAAGCGAGAGGAAAAAGAGATAGCAAAGATGATGTAAAGTAAACAATAAAACAACAAGCTTGAGCTTCTCAAGACACAGTGGCTTTATCTGTTGTCAATACCGCCGGTAAAGTGAATGGCCGTTACCCCCCGATAAACATCGGCTTAAAGGAGAATTCTGGCCAATTTTTACGTTAATCTTGATCGCTATAGCTACGCGAGTACTTTCGATAGAAAAAACCCCGACCCGAATCAGTGCAGGTAACACGGAGAAGCTGCAGCTACGTACTACAAGCGTCCCCTGAGCTAAAACGGCAGTGCTCGGGGCAAGTTTTAGAGTGCCTTTGTGCCTCTTAACAGACACAAAATGCAATTAATATGTCTGTGCCACATGAACAGGGCCCTTACGTGTCAACAAGATGCGTTTTCAACTCAGACATTGTTTAAATTCACCTACCCTGGTCCCTATCTCGATCCTGCCGGTAGCTAGCTTGCCCTGCTAGCTGATAGCCGTTAGCTGCTAGCTGCTGCCAGCTTCTGTGATAATCATCCCAATAACAATCCACGGAGCGGCGGTGGTGTGGCTATGTCCTCCAGAGGACAGGTCATGTCACGTCTTGAAGTGTTTTCCCCCCTAAAAAAAACAGTAGTGCGGTAGTAGCTGTTAGCTGCTAGCTGCCCTCCCGTGAGTGTGTACAGCCAGATAGCTGTTAGCTGTTAGCCGTTAGCTGCTAGCTGCCGTCCGGCGAGTGTATTCAGCCAGGCATCTGTGATAATCATCCCAATAACAATCCACGGAGCGGCGATGGTGTGGCTATGTCTCCCAGTTACTGAAGGCTAGCTTTAGCTTGTGCTTGGAGCAGCAAGTTCATCTGCCTGTTTCCCCTCTGTCTGTCAGTCTCGTTCTTTCCAACTCTTGTGAGGCTAGTTCTTCGTCTGTATACTCGGGTTCGAATAAATAAGGACGACCATCAAACTCAAAAGGCTCGTCCGTGTGTTGTATATCTGCTATATTCTTCATACTCCAAGCTTCTTCCCTTATAAACAACTCCGCTTTTCACTCTTCACACACTACGCTCCAATCTGCACACTACGGTTTACCTTTTTCTGCTACAACTGAATTCCCAGGAGACAGCGCGATGCGACAGCTAAGCTTCAGTAACGCTATTACTGTGCAAGCCACAGACATCGTTTATCCCGTTTCCATGTAGTTACATAGTCACTGATATGGTCATAACCACTACAGTGCTCAATTACCTATTTTGAGGGGGGAATAATCTAAACCTTTCGCTGCGAAGGCATGATCTGTCCTATGCTGGACATCCACCAGACCACCGGGCACTCCGTGCGTAGCGTAGTGTTTCCATTTCAGCTCAATGTGAGAGTCTTTACTGTGTTTTGCTGTCATTTATGGCCACTCTGCTTTCTCTCATCTCCGTTGATCTATTCCACAGACAGTTCAGAAAGCTCTATTGTCAATAAAGTAAAAAGAAAAAAAAAGGTTTGCCGACAATGCCAAGGGCAGACGCTCTGCAGCACAGCGGTCTTAGCAGCTGAGCAGACAGAGTGCTCTGTCTAAGATAACCAATATAAGCTGCTCTGTTTAGGCTACAAAACGTGCATGCAGGCTGAGATTCAACCGTTTAGTTTTGTCAGGATTAAGCTACAAGCAGAAGGAAACTCCGCTAGCTGCTAGGCTAATGTGCAATGGTAAACACTGCAGCGCTAACGTTAATGTGTCCACGTCCACCTCAGCTCAATGGACTGTCCATCCTCATGTGCAAAGCTGAAGTTACGGGCAACTTGCGTTTTTTTTTTCTCTCCATAAACTCTTGAATGTAGGATAGAAGACAGTCGATGAGGGTAACTACACAATGATTATTGCTTTCATTATATGTCATATCACACAATATCTGTTCTCCTGTAAGTTACGCGAGCTAAAGGTAAAAAAAAAAAAAATGCGGTGATGACGTCATGACCGCGGTAGTGGCACGTCACCGCTGGTATTGCGGTGATGCGGTTATTGTCACAGCCCTACCTTAAACATTCAGGGCTAGATTTATCAAGCCGTTTGCGCCTGTTTCCAGGCGCTAATTGGTCGCAAAGACGGACATAACCGATGCGGGCTATTTACAAACAGGGCGCACTTGGGTAAAATCGCAGATTGTCGCCACATGAGCGAGAAGAGACAAGTTGCGCTTTCAATATGCGTTTGTGGGAGGGTCGTGGGGAAAGTGGGAGTTCCACCCAAAAAGGTGGGAGGATAAGCGCAAAGTGCCCCTAATTATATATTCCGTGGTATTTACAAAGACTGTCAGTAAGAGCGCGCCTCTATTCTGCGGGGGAAATTCTCCGCCTCTTTAAACCAGATGCAATCGAGTTTCCTCGTAGACCTTTATATGCCGCTGGTGAAATGGCAACAGTAATTTGAGCAAGACGAAGACATAGGCGAGGCTGAAAATATTTTTAACACAAGAATCACACTTTGTCAGTGAACACAACATCATTTAGCGTTACAGATCAAGCAGACATGCAATATTAGAGTTACTGGAAGAAATCAAAGATGAAATTGAATATCCCACTCAGCGTTCACATCCCATTCAGCAGTTGTTAAACTCCTCGCTACATTACACATACTGGCATCAGGATCATTTCAAACAGTCATAGCATCAAGAAAAGGAAGGTTAGATATAGACCTATATCTAACCTTCCTTTTCTATCCAAGATCCTTGAGAAGGTGGTTGCTAATCAGTTATGCGATTTTCTACATAGCAACAGTTTATTTGATGACTTTCAATCAGGATTTAGAAAGAATCATAGCACAGAGACGGCACTGGTGAAAATTACTAACGACCTTTTAACTGCTGCAGACAAAGGTCTTGTCTCCATTCTTGTTTTACTAGATCTTAGTGCTGCATTTGACACAATTGACCATTCAATCCTGTTACAGAGATTGGAACACTTGGTTGGCATTAAAGGAATTGCTCTGAGTTGGTTTAGGTCCTATTTCTCTGATCGATCTCAATTTGTGAATGTTAATGATAAATCCTCCAAGTACGCTAAAGTTAGCCATGGGGTTCCTCAAGGCTCAGTGCTTGGACCAATTCTATTCTCCTTATATATGCTTCCTCTAGGCAATATTATTAGAAAACACTCAATTAACTTTCACTGTTATGCGGATGACACCCAATTATACTTGTCAATCAAACCAGACGAAATCAGTCAGCTAGCAAAATTTCAAGAGTGCATTAAGGATATAAAATCCTGGATGACCTATAATTTTCTGATGTTAAACCCTAACAAAACTGAAGTTATTGTGCTGGGCCCTAAACACCTCCGAACTTCATTATCTAGAGATATAGCTACTCTGGATGGTGTTGCCCTGGCCTCCAGCACCACTGTTAGAAATTTAGGAGTTATCTTTGATCAGGATATATCCTTTAATGCCAATCTAAAACAAACCTCAAGAACAGCCTTTTTTCATCTTCGTAACATTGCCAAAATTAGGAATATCCTGTCTCAAAACGACGCTGAAAAACTAGTCCATGCATTTGTTACTTCCAGGCTGGACTATTGTAATTCCCTACTGTCAGGTTGCTCAAATAAGTCTCTTAAGACTCTCCAGCTGATCCAGAATGCTGCAGCGCTGTTCTCCACAAGAACTAAGAAAAGAGATCATATTTCTCCTGTATTAGCTTCTCTGCATTGGCTTCCTGTTGAATCCAGGATTGAGTTTAAAGTCCTTCTCTTGACCTACAAAGCTCTAAATGGTCTAGCACCATCATATCTAGAAGAGCTCCTAATACCCTATTGTCCCACTAGAACACTGCGCTCCCAGAATGCAGAGTTACTGGTGGTACCTAGAGTCTCTAAAAGTAGAATGGGAGCTAGAGCCTTCAGTTATCAGGCTCCTCTCCTATGGAACCAGCTCCCGATCTGGGTTCGGGGGGCAGAAACTGTCACCTCATTCAAGAATGAACTTAAAACTCTCCTATTTGATAAAGCTTATAGTTAGGGGTGAGGAGTTGCAGTGTTCACCTAACTGGCCCAACTGCTTCTCTTCATAATTGTTAGATTAATAATACATAACAAAGTAGAGGGAGGCAGGCCAGCCAAGCGAGATCCGACGGGGAGAGTTCTAAGCCCGAAAAAGCTACCTCTCCTTATGACCTGTCTCTCTTAGTTACCTGTTATAGTTACGCTGTTATAGTCCTAGACTGCCGGGGGACTTCCTTCCTTTGACACACTGAGCTGCTCTCTCCTCTCCCTTTCTATTACTGTTTCTATTACGTTACTATTACTATTACTATTTGTGCGCAGCCCGTCCCAGAAATGCTTGTTACTAATCCTAGCTTCTGGGGAGTTTACTCCCCGGAGTCCTTATGCTTTTTTTCCCCCAGCGTATTTCCTTGGAGAACGTTGGCACCAAGACCCTGGTTGCAGCTGTCGCCGTGGTCCTGCTGCACTCCCTGCTGAGCTCAGCGATGCCCTGCAATGTCATGCTGCGTCCTGCTGAACCCTGCAGCTTCCCGCTACATCCAGTCACAGTTCCATTATTAATGTGACTACTATCGCCACTGTTCATCACACCCCCAACCGGCTCGTCAGACACCGCCTACCAAGAGCCTGGGTCTGTCCGAGGTTTCTTCCCAAGAGGGAGTTTTTCCTCGCCACTGTCGCACTGCTTGCTCTTGAGGGAATTACTGGAATTGTTGGAATTGTTGGGGCTTTGTAAATTATAGAGTGTGGTCTAGACCTACTCTATCTGTAAAGTGTCTCGAGATAACTTATGTTATGATTTGATACTATAAATAAAATTGAATTGAATTGAATTGAATCAGCAGTGGGAATATCGCAGTCTGCACTCAGCCATATCATAGCACCAGTACCGCTTTGCTACAGCGCAATTTACGGTATAGTTGGCGGAGAAAGACGCTGATTGCCTGATGGGTGTCAGGGTTGATAAATACTACGCAAAATGTGGAAGCATAGCGTGCGCTATTACCGAACTCGCATAAACAGACGCAGCGCAAACTGCGCTAGTGTTAGTAAATCTAGCCCTCAGTTTCCCAAGGAACTGAGGTACACCTTCAAAACATTTCAGAAGGTATTCTTGGAGCATGGAACAGATCTCTGTGCAGGAGTCAGATCCCTCAAAAACAAACTCCTTCAGTAATCCCTTGTTTCGGCTTCTAATGTTGGGCTGCAAGAGGCAGATCCCTCGAGAACAAATGCGTTAAGTTATCCAGTGTGACAGCTTCTAATGTTGGGCCATGTTTTAATTGTTAATGTGGACTGATATAAATCTCCAATATCTGAGATGAATCCTATCTTTACTGGTTTTATTCTGTCCCCCTTTTATCGCTTCTTTCATCTTTACACTGCTGCTCTTCATCCTCCTCCTTTTATTTCTCTTTACCTCTCTCATCTCATTTACTCTCCATCTTTACTCTCTTCTCAGTCTGTCAGCCTAAC